>NC_135074.1:14632500-14932500 GCF_051107435.1 Chaetodon auriga | reverse complement strand
AAGTGCAGACTAAGTGTATTGCTAAAGGATACATCAGAAGGTCTGATGCTGACAGACATGGGGGCCTGAGCTTGTCTTCTTCTTGAACATTGAGCTCTGAACACACCAACAACACCACTGAACAGAATACATACATGAGTGCAAAATCAACTACACCATCAGACTGACACAGGTTTGTCTTTATTTAGTGACAGATTGATTGACAGTGTTTGGACAGATACAGTCTGGGTTTTGTGAACAGAAGCAGAGATTAATGTGTCTGTGCAATGTGGAGCAGGCCTTCAGACTGACTACTTTGGGAAAATCTAAAATCAGGGTAGCTTACAACCTGCTGATGAGGCTGACCCTCTTTATTCTGGCAGTTTAGCTTCAGGTTGGGTTTGTGCTAATCTGTCCCCAGAGGCCAGGGTTTGAACGGTGTTTAACAAAGATGGCAGTAAATGAACTGTAGCATCCCAAAGATCCATCCTTGGACAACCACTGCAAACTGACCCTGATTTTAAAAACCTTTTGTCTTTTGATAGTGCAGGATTTGAAAAAACAAAGGCCAGCCTCCACAGTGAAAATATGTCTCACAAAATGATAGCAAATGTACCAGTTTTCCCACGAGTATCATCAATGGCATTCATATGTTTTTAGTGAAGAGAAAAATAAACATTTATGATTGCATGAACTGTGTTACTTGAATGAGCCATTCAGCAGTTCACTTACACGCCCTCCTGAGCTTTTAGGAGCATATGCAGTAAAGTGAGTGAGTGTAAGGACAAGCTTTATTTCCCAACATGTTTAAATTAGCCTTGAAGTTTCAGCTACTGTAATATATTTATCGTATACACAGTTTGGCCATTGTTGTTCCACTGGCATCCATGTTAGCACCACATTCCTGTTTCATGGCTGTTGCCAGCGCTTCTTAAGACAATGACAGCTGTGATTAGAACCAACAACAGGATTTCTACTTAGTAAAATACAAGTGCTCTTTGGACATATTTTACAGTAGAGTACATTAGAGTAAAATATGATTGTTGTCATAAATTAGACCAAATCGACACATTCAGCAAGCATGTGGCGTGGCTTTTCCTGCAGATCAAGCATCGTGCAGAAGTCCCTCTTCTGTCACATGGTTCATTGAATCCTGAACCACAGATACCGTCTGAGGGGACTCTGACAATGGCTTCCTCTGTGTGCCCACTTATTGCAACAGTAACATTTTTCAACATCTCCTGATATAAAAATAAAATAAATAGCAACAATGTTTGTATAACATATTGCATTATTATATCTGGGTGAAACATTAAAAACTTTAAAGCTAAAATATTCCCTTTCATCTCATCACACATTTATATATCAGCTCATATCCACTGTATGCCTCGTTGTACGGTCAGTAGCCTACAGCAGACGACAGACACACCTTGGTCACTTTGGCCTGAAACAGTGCTTTTATGTCTCTGCATCTACTGACTTTGTTGCAAGAATAAATATATTTGCAGCAGTATTTGGAAACTGTCCTGCAACTGTTGCACTTGGTATGTAGTAACAGACTGCAGTTACCAGAGGAGTCCTCCAGATGGCGATGATAAACAGCTCATGGGAGCGTTTCAGGAGCATGTGGTCTCTTTTCTGTTGCATGTGCATGTTTTATCTCTATGATACGTGTAACCTCAGGAATCACAAAGTTGAAATACCCTTAAGAGTCTGGGTATTGTTACAATGGTTAATCAGACGTAATCTAACTACAACATAGTGCCTGACTCTCTCTGACGCTACATAACACAGCAGAGAAAGCTACCTCCTCTCTCTTGGCCATGTAGACGAACTAAAGCAGCTACTGGAGTGAGATACATTGACTGGATTGGTTTGAATCAAGAGGGAAAGAGACAAGGGGAAAGAACAGAGGGGAGGAGAGAGGGGGACCTGGAGAAGTGGGGAGATACTGTAACATTGAGGCAGAAGAGATATTTTCTATTTATTGTTCATCTCCTGTCTCAGCCGGCAGCCCACGGCCGTGATCAGCGCCGCTCCTTTCCCACTGCCGTCCTCTGACAGCAGGAAGTTGACTTTACACTGAGGAGCCAGTTCTTTTACTGTCTGGTGCATGATCTTGGAGAAGCTAGACAGAGACAAGAGATTTGACATACTGTTAAAGAGTGAATGGATTTGACTCTACAACCACAGTGAGTAAGATCAGCGGTTACATGTTTAACAAGTTAAACGAAAACTTGTGCACGTGCCACAAAGCTAGTAACAGTTTAGCATGAACAATATTGCCAGTCATGTTGATAGGACAGAATTATGCAATTTGTCAATGACGTGCTACGATAAAAGGTGAAGGTGGAGTGAGACATTTCATTTCACCTCAATATATCTCTCTTGTATTGAGTCACTGTCAAAACATCATGCACTTAGTTCCAACGAAGCATGACTCAACCTGACTTGCTGGCAGTGATGCATGACACTTTACTCTATAGGCAATGAAGCCATTTGACTCAGTGACAATAAAACAATCAAGTCACTGTTAGTGTAATGATTATTTGACACTTAATGGACCATAAGTTTCTGAACAGTCATTGTTTTTGATGTGTAGGACCAATGCCATGATTAGGAGCTCAGAGCAGAACCTGTTGCATTTAGCCTTCGCCATCTTGCAAATGTAAACATGCAAACAAGAACGGTACAGTTTGGGTGTAAATTCATACCCATATTCTCATCACTTGGGAATATACAACAATATATGACTGCTTGGAGAACACACTGCCAGCTGCCTTCCTGCCACACTGCAGTTTCTCTTTGATTTAGATGAGCAGGCAGAACATGACCAGTCATAAGCTGTGGTGACTTTCTACCAAGTGCTTTAGGAGGATTTACATCAATATCGTACAATTAAATCTATCATGAGACAGCTGAGAAAGAAAATTATCATGAGCCGTACTGGAACATAAATCAGTCAGCGACATGGCAGAATGCCCTGGTTTCCATATGTTACATCTCATGTTTGTTTATTAGGCACTGCAGTGGACAGCGAAGAGTTTTGTTACTGATGAGTTCAACTCACTGTGGATGTAGTTTGTAGAGCGTCCCGTCCACCCCTACAGTGATGTTCAGATGGTCCAGTCCTCGGTTCTCTCTGATCTTATCGACCACGGCCGCCATTCCTGCCCCACACAGCTGAGCTGCACGGCGTGACACCACTCCACACACCTGTGTGACAATCAAAACCGTTATCATTATTGCAACACTTCAGAGACTGTACTTTCCAAAGTTTGCAGGGCCAGAAAATATTATATCACTGCACAAATGTTGAAAATAAATAGAACTTGACATGTCTGTTTCTGGTGACTTTTGTATCGTCACATAGGCCTGCCTCTTTCCCAAGACCAGCAGGATAACAATGTATTGTGGGGCTCAGACTCTTTCATAGTGTCCACACTAACTGTATTGTATGACAAGAGTTTCTGCTATTGAGCCTAGCCTGAATGGATTAAATGGGATGGACAAAATGATAGAAACGCTTGTCTGGATAAGGCTATGTACAGTTGAATCAACACCCCTCTGAAGCAGTTTCAACAAACACTGAACACTGAAAGTAGGATTTATTGCAGGACTGTTGTATTATCCTGCAATAGTTTTCGTTGGATGGACTCACTCCATTCACCCTGAATGTATTAGCAAGGGTTGAGTGTGAGGCTTTTTTTTAGCTACTAAACATAATCATGCTTCAATGTTTTGACTGGGTACAAACTTGAAAAACAGATTTTAACATAATGCTCTGTTCCATGCACACATATGTATTCTCTATACCTTACCTCTTTGACTATGATACTGTCATCACAGGTGCTGTCCAGCCCCAAGTGTTGCAGGATGGATCTCACCTGCAGCAAAGCCAATCTGTCACTGGAGAAAGACAAAAAGAGAAAGGCTGAGCATTTACCAGAGGGGAAATAACTCAACCAAAGACTCAAGTACAATTTTAAGAAGAGCCTCAGTAGCCCAGCAAAGGTATAAGCAAAGATAATGTGTTGCAGATGCTGATTTTTTTTTTTTTTTTTTTTTTTTTTACCTCTCTATCTGTGACAGGAACTTTGTTTCGAAGATGCCTCTGGTCTTCAGTGTTTCAGAAATCTGTCCTCTGAACAGGAATCCTCTCTTGGTCATATCTATCAGGATGTTCCTTACAATCTCACCGAGATACATGCCGCTGCACATTTTCTCATATCTGCAAAACACATGCAAGCACAAATCATACATGTGAATGGACACATACATGCATGAACATGTCGGAGGTCATTTATAATATGAGTCTGGGAAAGAAATGGTTAATATGCTAACAGGTGTTTCTGGTGTTTGTGTGTTTGTGTTTGTGTGTGTGTGTGTGAAGGGGATTTTAACCTTTGCTTGCCCGGATTGAGGGAGAAATCGTCCACAGCGCGGTCGTATTCCGTCCTCATGTCGTCAAGGCATCCGTTGTCTCCAAAAGCCCCCCACTCCATGTTGACACACATCCGTCCCTCATCTCCATCTATCATCTCAACGTTCTTCATCTCCTCCATGTAGCATGCGTTACTGCCAGTGCCTACGATCAGACAGACACACTGGATGGATAGAGCATAAAAACTGCATGTGCATCAAAAAGAGTTAACGAAAAGGAAACCTACCAGCGATGAGTCCAACCTCACAGGTGGATTCTTCGTAGGCACAGGTCATCATGGTTCCCACTGTGTCATTCACTATGGCCACCACATCCAGGTCAAATTCCTAAAGGGGAAGGACATTATCTGATGTAACACTGCAGTGTAAAGTTTTGGATACGAGCCATGTTTGTAACCCATGGCATTAACCTCTAATAACCTACCTCTCTCCTCTTAATAGCCTCCCTCAGCAGTCCCACCACATCTTCTCCTTCACAGTCTGTCGCCTTGAAGCCCTTGGTCCATGTCACCAAGATGCCCTGTGCACACGCACACATGCACACATGCACACAGAATGGAAAAATGTCACATCTTGAACAGGATGCGAGCATTTCATTGTCTTCTGGGGGTTCCGAAAATTCTGCTGTTGTGCTCATGAAACAGGACGAGTTGTGCACTTACAGCATCCAGGCTGGTCTGTCGGCAGGGGAACGAGAAGGTGAAGCCCAGAGGAAGACGAGTGTTCTTCATTCCCATGTAGTCCAGGAAGTCGCTGATACACTGTACAATGTGATCAAACAACTAGAAGAAGGAAGATATGACAATGAGTGAAACTGCACTTCCATTTTGAGCAGTGATTATTTTTAGAATTAAGTGTTACATGACGGTGAATGCAGCCTTGTCATTTACACATTCATGTACACATCTGTTGTTCATGAGTGTCACTTACTTAACCAGGCAGGCTAATTCATATTTACAACAATGATCTGGAGGAATAGTTTTTATAACACAGTCACATTGCTGGATTGTTTTTAATGTAGACCAATAAGAGCATAAATCAACACTGAATAAGTAAGGAAAATGCTGTTACACTGCTCAGTGCAGATTAAACTGTTCAAGTATGGATTCCTGATTATGGACCCTATCTGTTATGTCACAGCAGATATTTTGCCCTGCACATCTTGTGGAAAACACGTTATAAGATTGCAGACTGAGGGGTGTCCACGAGACAAACATGCTTGACTTTCTTGACATTTTTCTTCCTTATGTAAGTGTTGAACAGTAATATGATGGAAAATGTGTATTATCACCTACTGCACATACTAACAAAAAAGATAAAGTTGCTGCATAGAAGCGTCGCCAGACACTCAGAAGAGGAGACATAAGTGAAATTACAATAAATAATAATATCTTGTCCTTCATCCTCAGCACAGCATGAAAAGGCCAAAGGTTTAGAGACAGGATTAGTCTCAAGTTCAGATCTCTGTTATAAAGACGGTCCACTCAATGCTCACAACTTTTCTGTCTACATCGAACCAATGGACCTTCTTCCCTGCTTCTATCCTATCGTCTTACCTCTGAGCCAAAAAGCGTCACAGCCCTGACCTTCTACCTAAATATCATAACCTTTATAGTACCACCAAGATAACAGGAGGCTGGCTTTTGTCCAAATGATTTGTTTGCATCACTGCAGTTGGTTTAACACAGATAAATGGGTCAAATGGATCTCACCTCCTCTCCGGTGCCCTGCATCACTTCTAGAGGAATAGCGTAGATCTTGTTGTGCATCTCCACTGTTCTCCTCTTGCCAGAACGAATCTTGACCAGCAGAACTCTGAAGTTTGTTCCTCCTAAATCCAAAGCCAGGAAGTCACCATGCTCTGAATAGAGAGAAAGGCAGACAGTGAGATGGATGAATATATAAAACATAACCATGTCACACACACACACCTCAAATATATGCCTTGTACAATGGACCAAAGGAAAAGCCGAAGATGTCAATGTGAAAATCCAAATTCTTCTCTGCATTTTGGAGATACATGTTCCATATGATATATATGCTAAATCTGCAGTTGCATATTGTGTGTGCGCTCGTCACCTGTGCCATCAGGAGTGCTTTGTACAAAGGTTGGCAGCATTTTGACAGTAGCAGTGTCCTGGGTGCTCTTTGAAAGGCCGTTTTGGATCTCTATCCTCATTCGCTTCTTTACCTGGAGAAATTAAGAATATCTTAAATAGTGACGAATGGTGAACAAGTCGCTTCAGTCCAGTCTGAAAACAGTATCTCTCCTTCCTCACCTCCAGCAGCTGTTCGGTTGTCAGGCGGAATTCGGATAGCGTTTGGGCGATTTCTCGTGAATGTTCGGCGAGTCGGTAGGCCACAGCTGTCACCATGGCTGCTCCTTTCCCACTTCCACTCTCTGATAGGAGGAACCGAACATCGGTGTCTGGGACCAAACGGCGGACTGTCTTATGAAGACGACGGGCATATCTGAAATAGATATTAGAGAATGTAAGTTTAATTTCTCGTCTTCTTTCAACAGTATGGTGTTAACGATGAATGACATGCACAACATAAGCCACCTCCAAGCACCTGACAGCAGTTCTCAATGATTTTTGTGGAAGCTTGAGGAGCAATGAGACGCCTAATATCAAAAGTTGATAAAGCAAATGGAAGAGCTGAAAAATCAACACGAACACATACATTCATATCTTATCATCACTCACTGTGGGTGCATCTTGTACAGAGATCCATCGATGCCTACAGTGGTTCGCAGGCGTGCCACTCCTTTGTTCTCCTTTAGCCTCAGTAGGATGCCTGCCAGCACGGCAGCTATCAGGTTGGCAGAGCGGAAAGACACAATGGTGCAAACCTAAAGGACGAGGGGAGGAGAGAAACCTAATGAACTGCAGAATGAGATAAACAAAGCAGTTTTTTCATTTTTTTCATTTTTGTTGCAAACCCTCAGATCTCATATGTAAATTAATGTGATAGTGTTCGCAACGTTTTTGTTTTCATTTTGTTCTTCCCATATGCTTTAGTTTGTTTGAAAGTACTATGTTTGACTGAGTATTGTATCCCTAATTGAAGTGACCTCTCTGAACAGAGAGATTCAGGTGCTCTTTCTGTAACAATACGCACATGCTGCACAGCGATGCAGTCGTCAGTTGAGGGCTCCACACCAAGTCTGGTTAAAATCTCCCTGGCCTTGGACAGCCCCTCCTTACTCCTAAACATGAAAGACAGAGAAGTTATGATGGACAAGACATATATATGATTTCAAGTTTCATGGTTCACTTTCTACATTATTAAGTAAATGCATGGGGCTGTAAATGTGTGACTTACTTCTCTATGGCTGAGACGTGTTTGGTCTCAAACTTCCCCTTAGTGAGCAGCTCAGGGGTGATCCTCCCCTCGAACAGCAGGCCCTCTCTGGCCATCTTCACCAGGATGAGACGAACCAGCTCTCCCATGTACATACCACTGACCATCTTCTCAAATCTACAATGCAGCGAAAGAGAAAGTGAGAGGTGGGTAAAGCAAATGCACAAAACTTCTCTCTGAGCTTTGGATGAACATCACTAAACTATTTCCCAACAGATAGCTGTTCTCTACTCGTTAAAAATGCCACTAATTGATTTTTTACCAGTTGAACCTGTTCTACTCGTTTTCAATTCAGGGGAAGCCTTAAATGTGCTGATGCAGATGCTGCTTGCCTCAAAGGCAGAGAGACAGCAAAGAGCACTGGCTATTCTCTGCTGGAGATTCAGAGTTCAGAGCTTCTGTGAGAACTTGTGTAAACAGCAAGACATGCATGATGAATCAGCTATATTGTAGTGGCTCATTGATCATGTCAGGGATGAACGTGGCTGCAGTAGTTTTGGTGTGACATACAGCTGCTTGCCGGGGTTGATAGAGCCTCGGTCTATCTCTCTGTCAAACTCTGTCCTGATGTCCTCCAGCCTGCCGTCGTCTCCGAAGGCTCCCCACTCAGTGTTCACACACATCCTGCCCTCATCTCCCTCCACCAGGTCAATATTACGCAGCTCCTCCATGTAGCACGCATTGGTGCCAGTACCTAAAGGCAGAGAAACACGTTTCCTTATTCCACTGGATTTATCCATTAAACTGACTACAGATATTTCTTGCCCTTGATAAACAGATGACGATGCTCAGTTTGTGATGTGCACATACTTTGTCTTATATCAGTTTTCACTTGCAACAGTGCCAAACACACTCTTGATTTTTTATAAGAATTGATCCATCGACAGTTCAAATGCACATTGTTGCAGTACCGATGATAATGCCGACTTCACAGCGCTGGTCATCGAATCCACAGGTCATCATCGTTCCCACAGTATCATTCACCACTGCCATGATGTCAGCATCATAGTCCTGAAACAAGTGAAAGCACACACGAGTGAGTTTTTTGACAGCAATAGTTTGCCGTCACAAGCACCATTCTGCATCCCAGTTTGAATTCTACATTAAGATAAAGAAGTATAATAACTTCAGACGACAAAGCAGAAGTGCGGACTCACTCCTCGTTTCTTAATAGCTTTGTTGAGCAGCTTGACAACGTCCATTCCTTCCACTCCACCAGCCTTGAAACGCTTTGTCCATGTTAACAGAAAGCCCTACAGACAAACACAGAGACGGCAGTGAGAACAGGAAAGAGGTCGATACGATGCTTAAAGGCGAGGTCTCCATCACAGCTCATAACGTGAATGTGACATTTGAACATCTCAAATGTAATAAACGGAAAGTGTTGCATGTCACAAAGAAGTTGACTATATGGCAAACTGTAGAAGCAAGAAAGATAATTCCCAGCCTTGATCGAGAAACCTGATAAGTCGATCAATCAGTTTTTGCTTTTGTCTTACCTCATCTAGTTTGGTCTGCTGGCAGGGGAAGGAGAAGGTAAACCCAACGGGGAGTTTCTTGTCTTTGATGTTATGTTTTTCCATGAAGTCACCGAGACACTCTGCCACATGGTCGAACAGCTGGATCAGAGGTGGAAGGAGGGACAAGGTGTCTCAGGTTGAGATGAAGAGACTCTGCGTGTGTGTGTGTGTGTGTGCCTGCCTGCATTTCCGTGTAAACCTACTCTTGTTCCACTGCCATGAATGATGTCCTCCGGCGTGTCATAGATTTGGCTCTCCATCTGAACGGTCTGTTTCTTCTCGTGGCTCACTCTGACGCGGAGGATCCTGAAGTTACTGCCTCCCAAATCCAATGCAATGAAGTCGCCTTTCTCTGTCAGGGCAGAGAAATTGGGAAGACAGGAAGAGAAGGACAGAAGGGGAGAAATGTCCAATTACAGTTAGATGCATAACCGTACATTTGTGCTTTGACATTTTAATTTCTAGCAGATGGACTTTCTTCATTAAATGTTTCAAGTTTTCAGCATTAGATTTCTTCATAAGAAACGTGTTGTTGACGTTACTGAAGAACACACATCTAAGTACCACAGCTCTGGCCTGGGACATTACTTGGCAGGAAAACATGTATTATCAGGACGTCTTTTGTCCGTTAGCTTAGCAAACGAATACAGCTCTTACTATTACTCCACAGTGAATTAATGTCACACACTGTGTGGTCTACAAGCAACATGGGGAAGAAGGAATGTATGGAAAGCTGTTTCAGATCGCTTTTATCAGAAGTTACGTGTTGTCGTTGGGCTTAAGCTGCCATCAGTCAACTCCAGTTGCAGTCTGTGTGTATTTGCACATTCATGCATCAAGTGGTTTTTCCATGTGTGCATGCTGGTGTGTACACTTTGCTTTAATCTTTTATGCAGCATGAACTTCCCGTATAGCTATGGGTTAATGATTGCCTAACCCCACCAGAGGCATTAGAGTAGCCATATCACCTGAGCAAGAGCTTATCAGCTTTGTAATTAAATTCAACTGTCAGCAGAGAAAAAAGCAGCAGAGAGGCACCAACACCACTGTGACTGTCTATTCTAACTGAAACAGGCTGAAAGGTAATCATTGTGTCTTTGTTATTGTACTTTGTCTAGTGAATATGATCTTCATGAGTGGATGCTAGTGTGTTTAAATGAAAAGAAACCTCTATTGTATACATAAACCTTGACCCTAGCCCTTAAGAATACACACACAAGATAATATGACCCCGTGTGTAGACAGTGTGCTGTGACACAGTGATTAAAAGAATCACAGACTCTCACTGTTAAGTCCCATGAAATTCTGGTGTAAATTTATGGCCACTTGGCAGTGAGCAGTAACCGTGGTTTATTCATTATGTGTGAGTTTGGAACATCATTGGTTTATTATAACTAAGTAAGTTTATTTATACAGAACCTTTCAAGAGCAGATGTCACATACTGATCAAAAGCAAGTCTAAACAAATGGGTTTTGAGCTGCTTTTAAAAGGGGTCAACTGATCTTAAATCCAGTGGGAGACAGTTCCAAAGTTTGGGAGCAATTGCAGTAGCCAAGACGGGAGGAAATAAACAAAACATACATAATCATTTCCATCTCAGCTACAGACACAATGGGCATGAGTTGAGCATTGTTTCTGCTTTTCAGCCAGTTTACATGTCTGGTCAACACTCAAAGCCTGGCCCATAGAAACACCACCAGAGAGCAGGCTTAACAGAGGAGGATAGAGAGCCAAGACTTTCCATAACTTTCAACCGCTGGGGCAGAAATAAGAACTTCTGTTTTGTCAGTGCTAAGCTGCAGAAAAAACTGAGTTTTCTTTGCTTATCATAGCTCATTAGTAAAAGGACTCAGAGAGCGTACTGGCCTTTGATAAGAAGTGATAAACCAGACAGTACGCACCAACACATTGCACACACAGTCTGTTTCCTTCGTGTTACTTGTTTCCTTACACTTATCCCTCAATGATGGAATACAATCAAATCAAAGTGTAGTGAAAGTATTAACAAGATGTCCCACAGGTGAGAAAGCTCTTGGTGTCGCTGCAGCAGTTATAGTTTATAGTAGATAGCCCGGCAACTTCACAAATAGTTAACATCCACATGCTTTTGTAAAATTGTTGGCAGTGATGATTGTAAATTAGAAATGTGGAAATTCCACATTATATTAATTCTGACTTAAGGCTCTTATAATGTCAGAAACATGTTCCCTCCTACCCAGCAGTGTAACATTTCACATTATTATGTTCTTTTTCTTTTTTCTTTTTCAACCTTTTGTGCAGATGAAAACACAAGGTCAGGTCAGAGGTGTACACTGACTGACAACTTATCTGAAAGGAATCTAAATGAAGTAGACACAAACAGTAAAAAAAAAAAAAAAAAAGAAAGAAAAAATAAAAGAAACCTATTTGGTCATGTTAGGTTGGCAGTTCATAAAATGTTTCCTGTTATTTTAAATTCTCTGTTGGTCTGTGGGAACAAAGAGAGTGGAGCCATGCAATAACACTGTAATTTGTATTTCCCATGGCTGTTCAGGTGTATCTGTGTACATCATGGATATTACCTGTCTTTACCAGCCTTTTATTGGGTTATCTGAACACAGGCCAATTCCTGCATCTCTAACCAGACAGTTTAATAATCCCATAATTCAGACTAAAGAGAGAGAGAGAGAGCTTTACTTCCATTATATTCATCTGGCTAAGGTAATAAAATTTGTCTTTCCGTTTAAATGGAGGGACAGGGACATTCACCTCCCAAAGTACAGCACGTGCAAGATATGAACAAATTCTGACTTGCTTTCACGTGAGTTACAAGGGCAGAAGAACAGCTGCAGTAAAGCAGGATTTGACAGCATGCGAATGACACAATGACAGGGCGACAGAGGGGAGGACAGCATTTAACCGCATGTATCATTATAGTAAGTTTGGGTTGCATTAATGTAAGCGAGGGAAGGCTGCTTATAAGCATGGTGACAGTCAGCGTTGGAGGAACTAACCTGAGCCATCAGGGATCGAGCGCACAAACGTTGGCAGCATCTTCAGCGCAGCCGTGGGGTTCGTGTCCCGACCCAGTCCTTTGACCAGCTCCCTCCGAAACTGCTGCATGATGTCCAGTAACGTCTCATCAGAGAAACGCATGGAGTACAAGTACTTATCGATCTGGAAAAAAGCACGTGTTGACTGTTAGTACTCTAAACTTACATTTGATCATCAATCTGCATTCACAACAACACCACACACACCACTGTCCCCTGTCACTGGGTAATTCATGTTTATAATCATAGTAACTGAGATTTACTGTACTTGCTAAGGACATCGTCTTTATTTTCTGTAAGCATGGTGATGCAGCGAATATGAAAACTCCCAATCCAATAACGTTTGTGGTCGTCCGTGGAGATAATCCACTTCCTGAACTGACTGAAATAAGGCTAGATTGTTCCCTGCCCTGCTTAACCAAGAAATTAATGAGCCACAAACTATCTTTATTACTATCTTTTATTGCAAAATAATCAATGACTCACTCCGCACTGTATTTTACAGTCAGTATCTAATAAAAAAGCACAGCATCAACAGGACACTTATTCAGCATTGTTATCAAGGCAATATTGCACAGAAGGGTGTTCCCTGCACCTTTATTATGGGTATGACAGTGATGAGGCTGTGATGAGAGTCTCATCACTTACTGACTGAATTTACTCATTGTTTGGTCACCATACTGGTAACAGTAGCACCACATGCACAGATAAAGCACAGCTAGGTGTGCCTTAAAGCCGTTATCAGTAGGTCTGGACAGACCGTACTTCTTGGCCAGTCAGGTTGCCTGTTGAAACTGCCTGCTGTGTAAACTGCTGCAGATGCAGCACACAAAAGCCTGAACTGTGCGGCCTTTTAGGAACAGGATGTTAAACAATCCTGGTGAAATCCATTGTTGCATCACAACGTATGATGACGCCAAGACCTACTTTATTCATGAGTGTGACACAGCAAGAGCAGATTATTACAGACAGTAACTCTGGTTAAGTGTCATGTTCTTTATCAGTGATGGGATGTAACCAATTTACTCAAGTACTGTACTTCACTACAAATTTGATGTACTTTACTTGCATCTTTTCTTTTCGTGACACTTGTTACTACTCCACTCAATTTCAGAGGGAAATTTTGTACTTTTTACTTCATTATCCATATTTGCAGATTTGGTTAATATTTAAAATACTTAAACTGAGGTTTTTCCGTACAATATATAGAAATACATCTGGAACAAGTCAATTAAGTGATTGACCAATTTACAGAAAATTAATTGATAATCATATTTTTCATTCAAAAACATTTCATGTCTCTAGCTTCACAAATACATGAGTAATAATAATCTAATGACATAATCTATAATAGTATAAGAGTAACAGGGGGTATTTTTCTGTAAGTAAATGCAAGACTTTTCTAGTGCTTATTATATTTCAGTGTGCTATTAGTACTTTTACTTAAGTAAAGGATCTGAACACTTCATCCACCAGTGTTTATTATGACTTGCTGTGTAAAATGACAGTGAAGTGCAACAGGATTTGTCAGAAGGACCCATAACAGGATTATCACCAGTCTGTTTCATAACAGTGACTACCAGAAAGTTAGATATGTGTAAAGAACTTACAGGATAAGACCAGTTCACCCAAACATGCTCACATGAATCAATATTCACACACAAACAATGCTTGTACATACTGAGAAGTCAGTTTGATAATTTACTATTAGTGTTCATTGTAATAGACATCAGATTGGAATGTTCTAACTTCCTGTTTCAGGAGTCACACACTGACTGTATTTCCTGTACAGCTCTGGTGTTTGGTAACTGGTTCATGACAACACCAGTTTGGGTGTGAGTGTACTAAAAGGAATGCGTTTACATCTGCTGGCCACAGACGTGGGTTTTTATAATAGAGGTAAATATGTGTGCTGACATTAAAAGACAAATTCAGTTTTCACACAAAGGTTACAATCAGCATTTTTGGACTTTCTTAGACAATTTGTCTTCTGGATCTCTACAAATGTCCCTGATGTTCAACCATGCGGTATAGCATAAACAAGCTGTGAGTCAACGTGGATGGAGAGTCACATATATGAGAAGAGCGCTGTTCAACTCTTAACTACTTTGCAGGTGTTACATTCCCCACATTCTGTCTAAATGTGGAATCTGCCTTTGGGATGAAAGCTCATTAGCACATGCTCTTGTCATTCAGGAGCCCACAGCTGAGTAAATGTAACAATACATTCATACTGTTAACCTGGTGGAACACACCACAAACAGGCCCATAGACCACCTGGAGTTGTAGTTGACACTGAGGTCTAGTCTGTGGTTTGAACAGACGTTTTAACTGCAGTGACACGTCAGTGGCCGACAACGCCCAACCCTAATGATGCTCTGGCTTGCCCTCAGCATCTGTTATTTGAATTACACCATAAACACACACATGAGCAAACCGCGTGTCTTAACACACAAAGGCTGCACCTTCTACCCGTCACATTGAGCCAAGTATGTTTACTCACATGCAAAATAACTGCCATTTTATATAATACACAGATCTGCATGTTAAACAAGCAGCATCACTGAACACTGTTCTTCAAACTGTTATAGATTTGTTGGTATATATGACAAAAGATAAAACCATTTAAAGCAGAGTATCTGAGTATCTCAACTTGGTACTTTGGGACATCTTTGTCCTGATGTGCCCTGTGTTTAGGCACCAAACAGGTTAGAAATGTACAGGCAGAGCATTTGTATGTGTTTTTGCATGTGGTCTGTTTGATCCAGGTCAGCTGTTCAACTTGAGGAAATGAAAGCAGAGTTGATCGAGAGCTACTGTGCAACAAATATCAGCAGTTTCCACCAATAACATCTCATGTGTAACAGTGTATTTTATGGCTGAATGAGTAGAAATCCAGAGAGGATGAGACAGCCCTGGCTTTTCTACAAACTTTGCATGGTCTTGTATTGACACATTCTACTTCTTTTTAATTTGCACCCTGTTAAAGTGTGATTTATTGATATTTGTGATCCTCACAATGGAACAAATGAATCCCTGTAGTGTGAAATGGCTGTGAGTACTGCTGATTCCATTGAGAATCAATACTGTCTGCAGCTGTGTGTTGTTAGCAGTTCACTGGTCCTTGCAGTTGAGTTCATGTAGCTCTCTGCAACTGCTGCGCTCTACACAACATAAACGTCTGACGTCTGAACGTCTGAAAGACTGAAGGCAACCACACCCTGAATTAATGCTAATTCAGGAAAATAATGCAATTTCTCATCCTCCTCAGGCAAAATTTGCCTGTCAATAGTAAACCATATCTCATGATTATATAAATAATCATTAAGAGAGTAAATTGACCTTTTTTAATGAAATTTGCCAATGTGAGTCATCCCAGTTCAAGGGGAACTCCACTGATCTTACACATCAAAGTCTGTTTACAAGTGTGGTACAATGGCATATGTGAAAAAAAGTATAAAACATTTTGTGGATAGTCTGATGTTCCAGATGCAGAACCGTTGGGTAAAACATCCTTGGAAATGGGCTGGCACTTTCAAAATTGGCAGGTGATTGGATAACCAATTGTCTATTGTCGTCTATCACGGGCTAAATTCAACCAATCAGGTCAACGAACCACATGATGAAGTGGGACTCTTGCTGAAGCCAGTGGGAAGAAGAGCAAAAACGTGTTTTCCATGAAGAAAAGCCTTCAGTGCCCTCTATTACTCTTCTTTCAAGAGGAAATACTCTCCTCTTCTAATATAACTGGTGACACAGCAGTATCTATGCTAACCTGAATGAACAGTCGCTCCTCTCGCTGTCGTCACACCTAAACCACGCCTGCCTGCAGCTGCCAGGAGTTCCTGGTGGGATGCTGTAAGATCTGATACGACTGTGGTTTTGCCTCAAGCTCGTAACTTGAAACCTGACCAGCCCTGGGGTTATCTCATGAATCCAGCTGTCTCTCAAGGTATTTTTGTGGCTGAACAGGGACCTAAGTGGCCTCAAGTGATGACACTTGTATCAGCTTCAGCTGGGGCCCAAGGCTGCAAGTCAGAAAATGGAAAAAATGTGGGGGTGTGGCATCTGAAAGAAGTGAGTTTACCAGACCTCTGAAGCCTGCTCCTCACCTTTGCTTGAGGCTAGCAGCTCAAGGCTACACTCGAAATACTCACACAGCACACCTGGATCTGAAACCGACCTGTCAGCAGTGGAGCCGCAATGTGTGGACAAAAAACAAAAAACAGATGCTTTGGGTTCTGGTGCATCGATTTTGATCATTTTCTTAATTGCTCATCTTCAGTCAGACCAACTTTAAGGAGTGCAATACTAAATTAGTGGAGTCAACAAACATGCTAGCCATAAAATGCAGCTCATATCACGTGTCAAGGCTTGTTGATTTAGAGTCCTTGTACCATATTGTGGACACAAAACACATAAATCTTTAACCTTCTTGAAACGTTTTGTCTTGGCGAATGAAGAAATTAAGCATATGTGCATTTAGTGCAGGTCACGTGCATCATTCAGTGGTCAGCTGATGTAAACAGATCCATTCAGGTTTGACGCTTCAACACGATGATCTATTTAAGCTGCTTATCTATTCTGCCCATGCCAACAGCTACACACTGCTGCTGCCTGTTGCAACTAATGATCCTCCTATCACCTCCTTGTATCACCAACTGTATGGCCAAATTCAATGCAACTGTACAACCATACATGATGTTTTCACTTGCGTAAGAGCATGAGTGTTCTGGACTGTGTTCTCAGCGAGGTCACCAGCTGATATAGCCTACAGTGCATGTGTACTCAGCTAACTAACTTGGATTGTTATTCAAATGACCCGGTTAAAATAAGAATGAGTTCCTAATCAGCTAATTGAATTGTCTACTTAAATAACAATGTGCACCGGCCTGACCAGCCTGGTCCTGGGTTATAAAAGAGGAGGATTAAAAGCAGGTATTGTCCACATTCCTCCACATCAAACCAAGAGAAATCCACCGAACCCAGACTGAAGTCAATTCCTGCTGCAGGGAATAAATTAGCATCACTATACTATGACTCAGCACTCTGCAGCTCGAAACCATGCCTAAGCACTTTGTTGTAGCAGAGCATCATCTGATGCTTGACTATCTCTGCTGTGGGCTGCAGAGAAAATTCTGTGCACAATGGCTGTAATTCATCACCACAATTCATATGAAATTTAACTTTCATGTTTTCTTTTTTTTCCTGACCAAAGCAGGAGTTTCCAGTTTTTCCACTGGTGTTGAGCAAAGAGACATTCCTTGGTGTGGTGATGCGGGGCCTCTGTGGTCTGCACACATGAGCCTGGAAAGGCCATGTTTTCCCCTCAACACTCCTCTGACACACAACTTTCTTTAGCACTGCCTGAGGCTTGGTTTAAGTTACAGGAAGAGATCACACACTCTCTCTCTCTCTGCCTTTTCTCCCCCCCTTTCTCCTTCTCCCTCTCCTTTCTGTTTGCATTCCTGCTCTCAACAATGCCGTGTTCTCCTCGTCACCACGAGGTGATTTTGAGGAAGCACTGAAACCTGACTCTGCTGTGTATGTACATGTGCACAATGTTGAGCACACACAGTCTTACAATGTGGAAAAATACTGTCCTCTAAACTGTCCTCTCCTGCACCTTCCCTTCCTGCACTCACACACGCATACGCTGAAACACTGCTTTGGATGCCCGCTATCAGCACACTGTGTGTCAGAGAGTACAGTCAAGGACACTGCAGTGGATTGAGTGGAGACGCACTCAGCTGATTGAGGCTCTTTGACAAGTGAAGAGACACACAGTTTGTCTGGAAACACATAAATGATGAGATTATTTGTATGTTTTTCACTCGTTGCTTAAACCCTGAGCTGTACGTTGCACAATATCAGTACTAGAGAAGTTGTCGCTGAGGCCCAGACAAACCCTGCTCCTTGGAAAACAATGGCTACACACCTGGCATAGTGTGTGGGTGTGTGTAAGCCTTCTCCTCCTGTCACCTATGGTCACATGGTTCAAAGCTGGCCTATTTTAGGGAGGCAGGGAGAGGAAGAGAGCAGGAGTAAGGAGAGAGGGAGGCGTGTTGTCTTACATCCGATCCTGGCTGCTGATAAATGTCTTTTACCTTTACAAACTCTGATTTGACTGGCACACCTGGGAATGACAGCTTTGTGTATCATGAACACAGCGAATAAAGATTGCTTAGTTTCACTGTACTGAGAAAGCGGCTATGACAAAATACAAGAAAATGGAGGAAGGAAGCATGACAGCTGTAAACTTTTTTGATTCGTACAGGAAACGTGTACGTGCATTTTAATGCAGAATCTGCAGTGTGTGATGATGATGACGTGTGACATCATCAGGGAGCGACCTTAAAGGGATCCTGCGCCATATGAGAATCATAAAACAGATGTTGAAATATGGCAATAAACATGAAAATATTCAACTTCCTGTGACTCAGTTTTACCTTAGTTTACAGGATGGTGATTATTGCTCAGCAACATTATTTTAAGGCACATTTAATCAAGAAGTTCTGGGAAGTGGTGGGGTTTGAGTAAATGGAAAAGTTCAGATCTGTCAACACACATACACACACACACACACACACACACACACACACACACACACACACACACCGCTCTACAGGAAGCTAAGACTGGTTCTGTGAGTTTTATACCAGAAGTCTTACAGTGGGGGCTTCAGAGCTGAGAAGTTATGAAAGACACGCATTGATAAAACTCAACGTATGTCTCTCCTCGTGTATTTCACCATGAACAGTTCTTATTGAACGTGCTTTAAAGCTTACTCAAAGACGCTACAAGAATCAGCTTTTGGGACTTTTTTCTCACTTGTACTTGTAGTCTTTTCCTCATTCTGGTTGCTTAAACACACATTAATGCTACAGGAGATAAGCTTTTAACAGGCATAAGGCATGTGAACACTGGGAGGGGACAGAAATGGAGACAGATGTATCACATACACTGCTACTTTTATCCTGTTTCTACTGTGTTGATTTACTGAGAGAAATGAAAGTGTGAGTATCATTTTAACGAGAACTTAAAAGAAACTCAGTGACCCCTGAAAGATCTTTGCTTTCATGTCAAGGTCTGTCCTTGGCTCTACTCATCTGTCCTTTTATCATTGCCTCTAACTTCCTCCCTCCTCCTCCTCCTCCTCCTCCTCACACACCCGTGTGACATGTCTTCTTACACGTTTTACAACACAAACACACCCCTGTGCAGCGTGTCATGTCCCACTGAGCCACGCTGATTTAAAACTTGATATAAAAACAAATAGTGTTCTTGACATGAATGCAACTTTCTTACACTTCTCACCCAACATGATCTGTTGTATTAACTTCCTTAAGACGTGAATCAAAGATCTCCTGACATACTGAAACTGCAGTCTTACAGCAAAGTTATGAAGATGACAGTATAAGTAAACTCAATGACCTCTACGAACACATGCTCTCCTCCTCTCTCAGCCATGCAGTGCATTTCTTTATATCAGTCTCTCTCACTCATACAAACATAAAGGCAAAAATGGGGGCAGAAGACAGACAAAGCACTCACCTTTTTAACCTGGTCATCCTTGAGTTCAGTGAAGTAATAAGCTAGTAGCTGGGCCGCAATCATCCTGGTCCTCTTTCCCTCTCACACACACATGCAGACTCACTCAAACACACACACGCGCACACACTCTCTCGCTCTCTGTCACACACACACGTTCACCTACAGTTGGATGGAGAAAAATCCAAAATAAAAAGGTAAAAAAAAGGAAATAAAACTCTGCTCTGGCTCTACTTCGCACATGTAATCTGCCTCACACTGCAAGAGATATAAAAATATCCTGAATCCAATCTGGTGCGGTTTAAAATAGACAAAGCAGCTTCATGTGCGGCTAAGACTTTACAGCTCTTCCCTCTCTGAACATGTGAGTGAGGCCAGGAAGCATGAGTGAGACAGCAAGTTTAGCTGCAGGAGGCAGAGAGGGGGAGAGAGAGGCAGGGAGGGCCAGAGCATGGGCCCTGCCCACTCTCTCTGAGCCCATTGGTTAGAGAGTGTGAGTGCCACATGCTCTCCTCTGCTATTGGCTGTTCGGCTGACGCCTTGGAGGCAAGCTCAGTGATGGAGGAGCTAGAAGGAGGAAGAGAGGGCCTGTCTAATTACAGAGGAGGAGATGCAGGGAGGGTGAGAGGGGAGGGACGGAGAGAGAAACAGGGAAGTAAGGTGAGGAGGGAATTTGGGTCTTACTGTTTCTAGGAAGTTGTAAAGTTTCATACCATTCGGCATGCGTTGAGTAAGAAAATGACTCACACAGTCGTAATTGTCAAAGCACTCTACGGCTTTTCATTCTGTAGTCGTTTGGTTTAGAGGAGGAGGAAGAGGAGGGACGGCTGCAGGCCGTATCCTCTTTGAACATGGGAACGTTCAGGAACAGGACAGTAAAGAGGTCAGGGAGCATCAGTTTCACTGTTGTACAAACTCCTTCTCCCTGAGAGGTCAGGTGACTGTCAGCGGAGTTACATGGGTCATATGCAGTGTAGGTGCTTTTCTTCAAACTGGACCTGAATGTCTGGGAGGGTTTTCCATCTTTGTCAACCCCTCTGGCTTCACTGTCTGCATAAAGTTAGGGTTGTGGTTCGTCACAGGTTTGTACATACTCAGACTGCTGTGTGATCAAAAGTTTAAGTTGCAGAAAGAAATTTTCAAAAGAAGTTTTACAAGGCGTATCAAGTTCAGGGTTTCCCCCAGAAAGTTGCTGAACCATGTTGTGCAGTTTAGATCTAAAAGTCACAGTCGTGAAATGTATGCCATTGCTGGCACCGAGCTGTTTGAAGTATCTCTGCTTATTTTAACTGCTTTATTTCATGAATGTGTTATGTTTCATATTGTGTATGGATCTTAGCTTGGTTTTTGTGTTTGGGCGTGTTTAGCTTTATACCTGTTATGTCTCTGATTGTTGGGTTTCCTGAAAGGTTGATGCCTTTTAATTTAAAATGTATGAGCTGCCTCCCTGCATGTGAGAGCCAGTGTTGGTCAGTGTGACTGAAAGCTTAGACGGTAAACTAGATGTTTGTAAGAGAGATCAGTGTGTGTAGACTTCTTTTCATTTGTCTCTATACCTCTAAATGGTGAAGAGAAATCAAAAATCCACTCCACTGGCCTTTCTATAATTCATGCGGAAACAAAGCCACTCAGTCACTCACTCACTCACTCACTCACTCACTCCACCATCCTGAGAGCCGGCCCCTCAGACAGCCACTCTGACTCCGCCGTCCTTTCAGACAGACGTGACATCATCACTGCCACAACAACAGCAGCAGCTGTGTGTTGTCTGGACTCTCCGCCGAACAACCACAGACACAGAGGGACTGTAATCCCTTAAACACTCAATATGTGGGCTGCAGAGTTAATTCCACCTTAATACTTTATCTAAAAGGCAGTGGTACGGCAAAGTGAGCAGCTAGGACCAGCCCGAACCCTGCTGAAGTGTCCTCCCACATGATTTATTCAGACCATCCTTTGGAATTGACTTCTGAAGTCATTTTGGAAAATTCAGTTCACCCCTGAACTCAAATATGTCACAACTTCCAGTGCTGAAAGTGGACGGTGCCTCCAGTGCCAACCTCTAGTGCAGATTTTCATGATATTTCTGTTTTGTGTGACAGAATACAGCACAGAACGCTGACTCTGTACTGCTCATTAGAAACTCCATGCTCAGGCCCTTTTACACAACACCATCTGTGATGTTTTAATTAATACATGAATTCCAGAAGTCCCACTGTGTTTTAATGGTGTGATTTTGTTTTTCTTGTCACTGTACCCTTCTGTCCGTTCTGCTTGTGATTTCTTCCTCCCTGCCAACCTGCCTGGACTTGTTGTATTCATGTGTGCAGTGAGCAGGACTGAGACAGAAATTGGCTTGGCTGCATTGACTCCAGGTCTGCTGAGGCTGATGCCTCAAAGCATTAAACAGTTTCTCTTATCATGTTATTGGTACATTTTGCAGTATTAATCATATTTGTCCTTGAGTTTGACACCATTTGGGTGTTGCTTTATGGAGAAACACTGTCAGATATAGTCAAGGCAGGAACTTTATCCATATCACGTCAAACTGACCAGACCGACATCCTTTTGGTTTCTGCAAGGCTGAAAAACATTTTTGAAACTAAGTTGAACCAAAAAGAATCAATATCAGTGAAAGAAACAAATAAACAGCTATAAATAAATAGATAAATATAAAGGTGTGCAATCAAAATGTCTGCTGTCAGACAGTCAGTTCAATCTGCTGCTCTTACTCTCTCCAGTCTGAATAATTGGGCTGTAACAATCAGCTACCTGTTAGCATGTGTCCACCCTGCTCCTGCTACAGGCTGAGACAGTTAACCATTAGCACAACGCAGTACAGGAAACCAA
The DNA here is from genome assembly GCF_051107435.1 of Chaetodon auriga. Classification (NCBI taxonomy): domain Eukaryota; kingdom Metazoa; phylum Chordata; class Actinopteri; order Chaetodontiformes; family Chaetodontidae; genus Chaetodon; species Chaetodon auriga. Next base: position 14,909,758 of record NC_135074.1, on the reverse strand, counting down.
CTGCCAGTAAGTTTGACCAATCTCTGCAGCTTGATGTTACATGACAGCACACAGTATTTTCAAGATCTGTACGCTGATCCAGCAGTTGCTCTATTACAGATAATCCAAGCAGTGTTAGCTCCTCCAGATTATTATACTGTCTGGATAATTAAATTACCTTCATGGTTAAAGTTTTCCCATGATCAAGCGGAGCCGGCATCCGACAGTTATCGCCATGTTTTGGGGCATTGTGGTATCTCATTTTTCCACTGTCCACTCCAAATAGAGGTTCCCATCCCGGCTTCAAGCTTCTATTCATGGTATGAAATAAAACGAAAGCTCGTGCTCCCTGAAAACTACTGCATGTTGAAAACACTCGACACAATCCTACAGAAAGGCCAGAGCTCGTCCCTTTGTAGGCCCTGGAACAAGCGTCTCGACGTCTGCCCGTCTACAGTTGACCATTTCTGTTTGTGTTTGCATGTGTGTGTCAAAGCTCTTATTGTTGGTTTACAGGGGAGACAAAGACGCACACCCACGTACTCACAGAGACTTGAAAACACACACACAATCACGCACACAAAGAAAGTGAATGTATAACAAGCCTCACACACCTTGCTCCCTGAGGAATGTCCATTCAGGAAGAGTGAGAGATGTGAGGGGTATTTGAGGTTATTCAGACCAGATTAAAACGTCAAATGAAGAAAAGGGATGTGCTGTAAAGGTGCACAACAGAGAGGAGGAAGCTGGTGTAGGGTGAAAGGACATAGAAAAAGACATACAGGAAACAGAGGACAAGAATGGCAGAACGGCAGCCTCTGTATCGGTCACTCCACTGTGCTGCACAAGCTGCAGAATCAGCAGCCCAGCTGTGTTTGTGTGTGCTGCTGCACTGAAGCTGCACAGTCAGTTAATGTGTGGTTTAACTGTGAAGCTACTAGGTCACTACTAGGACAGTGTGGGATTACGGTGCTCTGTGTGTGTGTGTGTTTTGTGTGTGTGTGTGTGTGTGTGACGTAACCGTCATCTGGTAGCATTCTAACATGTTAATCCCTGACAGATTACCTACTGTTTCACTCCTATTAGCACATAGCCTTTCTTAATACACCCCCTTCCTTCCTTTCTTTAGTCCTTTCTAATTTGCTCCCTTCCTCCACTCTTTCTTTTTTCTTCTTTTTCTTTTTTTTGCTACGCATCACCTTCTGTATTCCCTGCACTTGGCTGCTGTCTGCCTGCCTTCATCTTCAACACATCATCTAATCTGTCATGTATGGATTAGCATAAATACACTGATCATTGCACTGCTCATTCCCATTGCAGTTCTGTCAAATCACTAGCTCAGTCTTATAATGCAGCTTGTAAACACAAGGACTAATTGTAATTTTTGGCTAAAAGGAGTCAGAAAAAGTCCAACCATCACATTCACAAAGACATACGACACTAAAATCCTCCATCATCATTTCAAATATCTGAAACTTTGAGGTCCATGTCTTTACCTGTGCTGTTATTTCAGCATGTATCGTGCAGACAAACAGATTAAGACACAGGCGAAGGGCAAGGATCCAGCAAGACAGATAAAGCAGACAGACAGGATGACCAAAATGGCACAGATGTACAGACAGACAGACAGACAGACAGACAGACAGACAGACAGACAGACAGAGAAGAGAAGAGACAGACCGACGATCACAAGGACAGAGTCAGTCCAGAATGACCGAACAGAGCGCCGGTTGTTTTTATTGTTGAGAAGTGTGGTCAGCAGCATTCCAATCCTCCTCCTGTCCTTCATCAATACTGACACACACACACACACACACACACACACACACACACACACACACCTCGTTGTCTCTCCTTTATCCAACATATACTGTAGGCATTTTCTAAATAAACTGATATGAAATACTATTAAGAACTGAAGAACTTCTGATCAAATTATGAACACAGCAACAACGATAAAGATGAACGAAATGTGAAGTTTTTATCTTTTATGATTAGAATATCTAGATATTTGTATCCGTTGCTGATAACTCCTTGGTGAATATTGTCCAAAAACATTATTAACACAAAGCTGCGGTGGGAACACGCTGTAAGCAGCCAGCGTGGGTGAATGTTTCGGCAGAAGGGACGAGAATATTCAGTTCTTATCATCACAGAATCACATCATACTGTGTGTACGGTACAGTCACACAATCACTGCATCCTGTATCCTTCTTGTTTGGTCTCACATGAAGTGCAAATCCTGTGTCGTTTGCAGGGTGTGATTTTTGAGATGAACATTCTTTCTCTTCCAAAACCACCTGCTCCTATCAGAGGCAGAAAGTCTAATCAGTGCACGGCTAATGCTGGCATGTGACGGAGCAGCCGTGGGCGTTCCCACGTCTGAGTCAGCAATGACTGGAAAGTAGTTTTAGTTTCAAGCTCTCAAGAACCAAATATTTTTGTGAGACCAGTCATACATTTCTATTGAAATTTAGAAAGTCATCTCAAATACAGAGCAAATGATAAAAGAAAGGGTTTTCTTGGGTTGACAAGCTTTGTTGTCATTTTGTAATAATCCATTAATTGGAATCCAGTTCAGTTATTATTAGGAACCAGAGGTTAATCCCAGTCAGCAGTCACACACATGCATGTGTTCAGGGGTGGGAAGCCTGTGAGGGATCATGCAGTGATAACGTCTCATGTTATTCCCTTCAGGTGACGCTCCTCACTGTCAGGTGAGAAGAAGATGACGGTGACTCCATTCGTATCAGATGGTGGTCTGCAGGTCAGCAGAGGACACTTGTAGCGACAAGAACAGCAGTGCTGAGGGACTGGGTATTCCAAATTAGGAGAGAAGTGGGGAAATAAACCTCATTGTTTTTGGTCATGCTTCTGTCTGGCCACAGCACTGATGAGGGCAGCACCTTTCCCGCTGCCTTCCTCTGATGGCAGGAAAGTCACGTGACACTGAGGAGCCAAAACTCTGGCAGTCTCTTGAAGGACTCGAGAGAAACTAGAGAGAAGAAGCAGCAGAAGAAAAAAATGTTGAAATTATATAAAGAAAGATGAAGGAGCAAAATAAAGGGTAAAATAAGAAAAGCAGCTCTTGAATCCAGTTACCAATAACAAAACATTAAGTGGAGTCTTTTTTGAGTAGCTTTGCAGTAGTTTCACTCCAAACTACAGCAATTACAAAATAAAAATAACTCACTGTGGATGTAGTTTATAGAGTGCCCCGTCCACCCCTACAGTGATCTTTAGATGGTCCAGCCCTCGGTTCTCTCTGATCTTATCGACCACGGCCGCCATTCCTGCCCCACACAGCTGAGCTGCACGACGTGACACCACTCCACACACCTGCAACAATGACGACCATTATCATCATTGCAACACAGACAGACTGTTGGTGCCACAGTTTGCAGAGCCAGAAAAAATCATATCACTCCTCAAACCAGTGGAAAGAATCTGAATCCCAGAGCGAAGTTGCAACAGAGAACATGACTTTCTGGGCATTGCGCTGTTTCAAAATCTAAACTCTTAACCTCTCTCTGGCATTTGAGACTAGAAATAGGCCAAAGGGTTGCAGAATTGCGCTATAATGCATCTAAATGCCTACTTTTGAGTCACATCATCCTCCATATGTTCTCTGTAGTTTGCTTTAGGCCTTTATAAAGGCAGGTTTTTATAACTATTGTAATGTGTAACTAACATTAATGATGGCTGCATTGTATTCAGCCAGTTACAGGGGCTGGATCATCAACATGGCTTCATGAGGAAACTTCAACATTACTGTTATCAATTGCACCTGTGTTTTTCCTGCAATGACAGCTATGTGCTGTGTAATACTGGTCCCATACACTGTGTATATCATTGGCCTTTACTGATTTAGACTGATGTCTTCTGATTGTTATTAATGTCACAATATCCAAAAAAAAAAAAAAAAATGCTTAAAATGTCTGTGCTTGTCCTGCGCAGCGTTTTCTGTCCTCTACCTCTTTGACAATGATGCTGTCGTCACAGGTGCTGTCGAGGCCCAGCTGCTGGAGAATAGCTCTGACCTGCAGTAGAGCCAGGCGGTCACTAGAGGGAGACAACACAGTTACACACATTACAATGAAATACAGCCACACGTTCACTGTCACTCTTACAGACGCACGTGCGTGTGGCCATGTATTCTTCACATTGTGGGTACATAAATCTGTTTAAATAATCACATTGTCCCCATGATGTAAATCATTCAATTTTAGGGTGAAGGCTTGGGTTACGGTTTAGGTTAAGGTTGGGGTTAGGCAAGTAATGGTTATGGTTATGATTAGGGTAAGTCTCCAGGAAATGAATGTAACTCTGTAATGTCTCCAAAAATGATGGCAACACTACACACACAGAGTTTCTCCTACCTTTCAATTTGTGACAGGTATTTGGTTTCGAAAAATCCAGGTGTTTTTAAAGCTTCAGTGACGTGTCCTCTGAACAGCAAACCTCCTCTGGTTAAATCCAGCAATACCTGACGGACAATTTCTCCTAAATACATCCCACTGGTCAGCTTTTCAAACCTGCACGCACACATTTCTTCATCTGTTAGATCCACTGAGACTGTGTGAGCATCTGATCAAGTTACAGGAGCATGAGACACATACATGAGCATAAAAGGTTCATAAGGCAATATGTAGCCTAAACACACGAGCACACAACCACATGATTAACGCAAACTTTAAAAGCTCATGTACAGGTATGAAAATATCTGCTTATGTACACAGAGAGACACAAAGTTCAATATGTGTGTTTGATGATAAAGCAGGAGGCAGTGAGACACACACACACACACACACACACACAGACACACACACACACGGTGAGTGCTTCTAACCTTTGTTTTCCAGGGTTGATTGAGTTTTGGTTCACCTCGTGGTCAAAAGGTGTGATGATTTCATCCAGAGAGCCATCATCACCCAGACCTCCCCACTCTGTGTTTATACACATCTTTGGTATCTCAGCATCTCCCTCCTTCTGCTCTCCTTTAGTTGCATCTTTCTGCAGTGAACAGAAACAAATGAGGGGTTAAATATATATGAATGAAAGATTAATCATAATTCTAATATAATTATAGAAGTAAACACTGAGCCTTTTATAAAACGTCTTCTACCTTGTTCTCCTCTCTTTCAGGTGACTCCTCTTCTCTTTCCATTTTCCCAATCTTTTGTTCAGTCTTCTTAATGTTCTTCACGTCCTCCATGTAACAAACATTAGTGCCAGTTCCTGTGAAAAATAAGTACTGCTTGTCAAACTCAGTAGCTTGTGTTTAGAGATAAAATCCAATGTGCATAGCAGCAAGTTTGTGGTGACTAGTTGTACCCACAACATGCACAAACAGCACTTGTGAGGACCCTGTTCAGCGAGTGTTTTTGCTCGCCACAAACCTTGAAGTCAACCATCATAACTACAAGGATGACCCAAACCTTAAACATAATTCCAGCCCTAAGTTGAATACAAAGGCTTCAGCCTAAAAAGGCACAACTAGCCAAAATGTCATCACTTCGACCTGAAGGTCACATACCAGCAATAAGTCCAATTTCACACTGAGGGTCCTCATAGGCACAGCTCATCATGGTCCCAACGGTGTCATTGACAACTGCCACTATATCCAAGTCAAACTCCTACAGATACACACACACAAACACACACACACATCCAATCATTTATCATTACAATTTACATTAATTTTGTGGTGAAATAATTTTGTGTATTTCAAAAAAAACCAAAAAAAACCAAACATGCTAGTGAACTGTGTTGTGACACTGGCATGTGTGAAAGCTGAAAAAGGTACTTCCTTTCTCTGTTTGAAGAAAAAAATGACAAAACCCAGGCCATCTTTAGAAAACTGAATTCTGCTGTGTTTCGACTCACGTTGCGTCTCTTGATGGCCTCCCTCAGCATGTTAACGACATCATGTCCTTCACAGTCTGTGGCCTTGTAGCCTTTGGTCCAGCTCACCAACGTGCCCTACAGAACACACAAAGGTCGAAAAAGGTCACAAGACTTACATCTGAGTTTTGAGTTGTAACAAACTAAACTAACATAAAGTCAACTCAAGCCAAAGACCCACACTCTGCTGTCCACACTTACCGTGTCAAGAGCTGTCTGCTCGCAGGGGAAAGAGAAGGTGAAGCCTGCAGGAAGACGAGCCTTCTTCATCCCCATGTAGTCCAGGAAGTCACTAACGCACTGCGCTATATGGTCAAACAACTAGCAGCAGACAAAGAGAAGGAAAAAGAACTTTTATAATGAAAACTGTCAAGTATGGTTAGACGACATTTCATGCTGTAGCTTCAATGTTCAGTAATTAAAATGCTTATTAACTGCTCGTCTTTCTGTCTGGATTATTCAGTGCTAACAGTCCAACAGAAATGTCCCACCTCTTCTCCAGTTCCCTGCATGATCTCCAGCGGTATGGTGTAGATCTTATGGTAAACTCGTGTGTTCTGTTGCAGACCTTTTTTAAAGTTCACCAGCAACGCTCTGAAGTTCGTTCCTCCCAGATCCAAGGCAAGATACTTTCCACGCTCTGGAAAAACACACACGAAAATAACATACCTATCAGTTTTAAGATAATTCAGTTCAGTTGATTCATCCTCTCCTCTCATCCCATCCTTTCAACCTGTGCCATCAGGTGTGCGGTACACAAAAGAAGGCAGCATCTTGATGGCGGAGGAGCCTTTAGTCTTCAGCCCTGTCTCCAGCCCGGCCCTCATCCTGGCCTTCACAAGCTGAAGCTGTTCTTGGTTCAGTCTGAAGGGGGACAGCGTCTCATCCACCTGGAGTACAAGAGTGATTATATCAAATATGATAGCATTCATAAGAACACTCTTGTGAAGACACATACTACATACAGCACATGCGCGCACACACACACGCACACACACACACACACACACACACACACACACACACACACACACACACACACACACACACACACAGCATCCTAACCTTTTTCCTTTGTGACGCCAGCCGTTGAGCGACTGCTGTCACCAGGGCAGCTCCTTTGCTGCTGCCGCTGTCTGAGAGGACAAATCTGACATGGCACTCAGGAAGCAGCCGGCGCACGACTTTATGGAGACGTTTCGAGTACCTGAGATGGCCAGAGGTTAATGTTTAATCTCTTTCTGTAATCAGCTGCAACAACATCAACACTATTGTAGTTTCCCAGTGTAGAAGTCTGACACAGCGTTGATTTAACAAATAAGAACCCACATGTCTATAAATGTGGTCATAACAATGCGACCAGTCAGAATGAGAATTCAAGATACAAATATGTTTTTAGACTTTGCATTAACCTATTTTATTATACAATAGATGGGGTGGAATTATATTGTACATATCTGCATTTCATTTAGGATTTAGTGGAACAGTAACAAGATTTCGACGGAAGGACCTACTGATGTGCACAGCTGGCATGTGGATATGAGTTTTAGTGAATGTTTCCATGATGACTTACTGTGGGTGTGTCTTGTATACAGTTCCATCCACACCCACGGTGATCCTTAAGGTCCTCAAATTCCGGTTTTGCTTAATGCGACTCAGGATGGCCGACAGTCCTGCAGCCACCAGATTTGAGGACCTGAAGGACACTATGGTGCTGACATGTTGAACAGCAACACAGTCGTCAGATGATGGGGACAAATCAAGCTCCGTGAGAATGTCTTTGGTGTTCTTCAGGCCATCTTTGTACCTAAAATTCACAGACACGTAAAATGTCACTTGTTCTTACACAGACAGACAGACAGACAGACAGACAGACTTACTGCTCCATGGCTGCTACGTGTGCAGTAGTTATCTTCCCTTTAGTCCTCAGGGCATCAGACACACGTCCATCAAAGAGCAGTCCAAGTTTAGCCATCTTTAGCACGACCAGCCTCACTAACTCACCCAGATACATCCCGCTGATCATCTTCTCAAAGCTACAGAAACAAGTGTGGGAACACAGAGAACGAGGGGTTTGAGGTTGATGCCATGTCATACATGCTGCGACATATCGTGTTGGACCAGCTGCTTTCCTCACATTTGTTTTCTAGGGTTGTTGGAGGCGGCGTCAACATCCCTGTCAAACTCGGTGATGTACTCATTCAGAGCTCCATCTTCTCCAAAGGCCCCCCACTCAGTGTTCACACACATCCTGCCCTCGTCTCCCTCCACCAGGTCGATGTGACACAGTGCCTCCATGTAGCACGCATTGGTGCCAGTACCTAAACACACAAACATACAGGATATCCATGTGATGTGATCTATGCTGTTAAAAGAGAGCTGCACTAGTTACATAAACTTTCTGCCTTTAAATAATGACAAGACGTTATTTATCCTAAACTAACTTTAAATGAAGTTCTTATTCTTATCTAACTCTGAACATTTTTCCCAAGACCTTTCCTTGAGCTGCACACAACACACACACCCCCCCACACACATGCACTGAGCCAGTGAACCACTAGAGGGAGCAGCAGTTTAAAATGCAGGTGGACAGCAACTTCTTGAAACAGTATTGTTTGACCTTATTTCACCGAAATAAGTTAGTTAAGTTCACACTGAAGTATATTTAAACTTTTATGATGTTTAGGAAAGTCTAAGTTCAATTTCATTTTACTATCTGAGTCTGTTGTCTTTTTGTCTTTCATTTTGTCCACCTGCTGTATAACACATGTACAGGCAGCATAACAGAGAGCACACACAGATACATACACACATTTAAAAACACTGTATGAGCTGCGAAGGAGTTTACAGCTTCGGCTGTCTGCTGCCTCAAACAGATACGAGGAATTGTGTGAATCTGATGAGGTCTACTCTAAAGATGAACATACTCACCAATGATGAGTCCTACTTCACAGAAGTTGTCGTCAAAGCCGCAGGTCATCATGGTCGCTACAGTGTCATTAACCATGGCTAACACCTCTACATTCATATCCTGCAGAGTGAGTCAGTGAGTTAAGATATAAGGTTAAAGTACTGTACAATCTGTGTACTGAAAGTGTTTCAGACGTGCTGTAAGGGATGCAAAAGTTTCTTAATATAAAGGCATCAGCCACATGAGTAACTTTAAGTTTACAGGCCTGTCTGGTACAGTGAATGAAGAATAGTTTGTGGGTCAGGTAAAGTCATCGCTTATGTATAATGAAGTGAATTCGGGTGTCCTACCCCACTTCTGTCAATAGAGTCTCTGAGGGTCTGGACCACATCTTTGCCCTGAAGGCCTCGAACTCGGTAGTTCTTACTCCAGTTTAACAATAATCCCTGCAGAGAAAGAAGGAAAACATTTAGAAAATATACAGAGTGACATATACTGCAGGTGCATCCAGGAAGGGTTGAATCTAGGGCAACTCCTTCAGAGGAACAGCTCTGAGCCACATATTTGACACATGGGTCAAAATCAAAACCAGGGAAGTGCAAGCCTTCACAGAACACATCCAGTCAGTGGACAGTAAGATCAAGCTCAGGAACAACAGCTTGAACCTTTTAGGACTGTGCCACACACACTGAAGAGGACAGGAGCCTCCACATCAGAGTACAGAGGAAACCCACACAGAACCCTGCAACATCAAGCTGATAGTGTACCAACAAGTGCCCAGGTCCAAGGGAGGGAGCACAAACATCTGAGTGATACATGTGAAGCTTGTGGATACCCTAACTGGACCTTTGTGAAAACAGCCACAAGATCCAAGTAACTGCTCCAACCCCAAGACCGCACACCCAAACACAAGAGAGAGGCAAAATGTTTCTACATCACGACAATCAAGTCCAGTTGCCCTTGATTCTGCCCTCCTTGGCTATCCATGACCTGCATGAGTGAGAATCTACAGGCAATGACAGGTGCAGGTCATGAAAAGCAGAGGGATGAAGAGTGTCATTACCTGATCCAAGGACGAGTGTTCACAGGGGAAAGAGAAAGTGAAGGCCAGAGGATGTTTCTTCTCCAAACTGATGTTCTTCACGTGCATGAAGTCTTTCAGAGACTCGGACACATGGTCAAACAGCTGCAGACAGAGAGGGAGAGAAGAGAGACAGACGGTGAAGGAGAAGGTGGGGAATTCATGTCGCTCCTGCATGTCTTTTCTGATCCCTCCACAATTCCACTTCCTCTTGTTCCTCTGCTTTTCACTGTTCCTCACACTCTCCCCGTACCTCTGTTCCTCTCCCAATGAGTAGCTCCTTAGGTATCGGGTAGGTCTTCTCCTCCAGCTCCACTCCTCCTCTCCTAATCCCCATGCCCTCTCTCACTTTCACCTGTAGCACCTTAAACTTGGATCCTCCAAGATCCAAAGCCAGAAACTGTCCTTTCTCTGCAGGAAAGAAATATACAGTAACATTTGTACTGTGCTTTATCTATGTGTGATATGTTGCTCCACAGAAGTGTGAAAAGCATTAATGTGAGTCACCTTTTCCATCAGGAGTGGAGCGGACATGTGTCGGCAGCATCTTCACTGCTGCTGCTGCGTTACTTTCTGATGAAAGGCCCTTCTTTATTTCAGCCTGGAAACGAGCCGAGATGCCTTTTAGCTGGTCGTCATGCAGACGCATGGCGTACAGGAACCTGTCCACCTAAAAACACACGAGAGGGGAGACAGAGAGCAAACACAGAGGGAAGGATAAATGAACCGTACTGAATTATTTCCCACTGACTGGACTTACAGGAGAGGAAAAAGACAGAGAAGAGAAAAGGAGGGGAGAGGAGGAAGCGAGTGTAAATCCCTTTGTCTCCTCTTCTTATCTTTCTCAAGACCATTCCTTCCATCCTTTACATCTAAAGAGGCGTTTTAGGCATGTACTCATGTGAAAGTATAAACATAGTATATTTAACAAACATCAATCAAACAATCAACTTAGTATATTTTTGTAAATATCTGTTTATTCTGAATTTGATGCAGCAACACATTTCAAACAAACGTTAACAGGTAAACAGGTTGATTGGTAACAGGTGAGAGTATCATGATTGGGTATGAAAGGGGCATCCTGGAAAGGCTCAGTCGCTCACAAGCAACGATGAAGGGAGGTTCACCACTTTGTGAACACATGACTGTATAAAGGATATTACTGCATGGACTTAGGAACACTTCATAAAAGTGTTGTCAGTAAACACACATCATTTGTAAATTAATGTTGTTTTTATTTATGATTTAGACAGCTTCCCAACTTTTTCAGAATTGAATTTGTACTTTCATTCATTCATTTTTGGATTTTCAGTATATCTTGTCTAATACAGCATAAAATACTATAATCCAAAGTCAAACATTTAAACTTCCACAAAGTGTGCAGCAGTACGTCCTTTCCTCACATTTAGTGCTTGCATTAAAAACCTGAATGTGTGTCCAAAGTCACTTGAATTAAAAGCCATTTTGTGGTAACGGGTGCTTCATCATGGGAGGGTCGTTTAAGGTGGGTGGGTGCTTTGGAAATAATACATCTGACGGCAGGACACCATAATGTATGAAGAAGTCTTCCCATGCTCAGTCCTACCTTGCATGCTAAATAATCTCTGTGGCAACACGTTCAGGGGACAAGGTCCCTTCAGCTGTACACCTGCTGGGTGTGACTCTGTATTTGTGTGTGAGTACAGTGTCCCTTATTGGAGCGTCAACAGTTAGTTCCTGAGACAGTGTGTGTTGATCCCATCTGCAGGCGTAGTGACACTGCCAGAGATGTTAATCATTGCTCAGGAAAAGACAAATGGAGACACAGTAACGTATAATGACGGCTCATTGACCTTCTTATTATAGCACTGTCTTATCTTTCCAATTTATGTAGGTAGCTGTGAGCACTTCTGCAAAACCAAGGTCAAGTACTGCATAAACATATCCAGATTTGTCTTTTTTAAAATCCTTTTATCATCCTGTGATATATCCTGCCTGAATTCTCCAGTGAATGACGCAGTGCTCCACACAATCTTTTACAGCAAACATTATATATCTGATTATTCCAGTGCAGCTGTTACAGGTCATATTTGTTACATATTTCCTCACTTAGAAAAGTATTCTCATTGCAGTTTCTTTCATGCTGAGAATGAGCACTACCGGAACAAACGTTGTAGTATTAAGCTGTGAGTTTCATTAACGCTGTTGAGCTGCTCTCACCTTCTTTGTGGGGTCCTCCTGGAGTTTGGAGAAATAGAAGGCAACAAGATGAACAGCCAACATCTTGATGTACGACACACACCACCATGCAAACTCTTCCAGTGGGTTTGTTGATGAGTCTGTGTCCTCTCTGTGTGCAGAAAGTTGTCTGTTTGTGTCTCCTGTCCCGCTCCGAGTCCACTGAGCAGAGACCAACCTCCGCTCTGCTCTCAATGATTAACAAGCCAAACCCTTCTCTCCCATCATGTCCTCCAATCTTTCTGTCTCATTGCCCAACCCTGTCTTCTTTTTAGTGTTATTTCGCGTCTCTCGTGAGCTGCACCTGACCTTAGCCGAAGTTCTACAGACACCTCATATCACCAAAATATTAGCAATTCATACTGAAGATGCTCAGGGCAATATTGAGATACTCCCTGGAGTGAGCAGCATATTACAGTATAAACATGAAAACAATCAAGAGTTAAAACATAGCAGAATTTTAATTGACTAATGTCATCACTTTAAATATACACGTAAGAAAAAATATGGCATCTCATCTGTATACAGACACAAACAGGGCTGCGCTCAGTTCAATCTCTCATTACAGAAACTACAGTTCATTTCAGATTAGTTTAACTGAGAGTAACTGCACACGGATCCAAACATGCTGTCGTGAGGTTTTACATTGGACTGCACTGAGCAAAATGAAAGCAAACTGATTCCAGACCTGCGAGACACTCAGAGCGGTTCAAAGTGTTTCCTGATCACAGCACTTCTAAAGCAGCATTTATGACAGAGAGATTCTCCGCTGGCACACTGGTGAACCATGTCGCTTCTCAGTTTGCAGGTTTGAACTGAAGACCAGCGGTAGCTCAGGCAGGACGTGGCAGACGTGTGTGCAGTCGGTCACTTTGTTGTTGAGGGTTTTACACGTAACAAGCAGACAGTTTTCAGATTCTAAGTGTCAGTTATTTTACGCTCACACAGAAATGTGGAAACGTCTCATAGGTACCTACAGTAGGACTCTTCATCGGGGCTAAGAGAGCAGCCAGAAGTTCACAGGAAGGAAATTTATGTCCATTAACTAGAATCACTTTCCAGAACTAGTTTCAGTTTGCACGGAAAACAACGTGTGCTTTCAACACGGTGTAAGAGTAAAATACATGACGAGCCTTTACTAACGCAGTTTTATGGTGTAAATCTAAGCTGAAACTCACCTGATCTTTTCCAAAAGTCCTGTTTTGGTATTTTGATTTTAGCTTTAGCTGAATGTTTGCTATGATACTGTTAGTGCTCAAAATGTACGTAGATCCCATTTAACTGCTTCTACTCCCTATTAAGTTCAAACAAACCACCAGATGTTATCGAGGCTTCGATCTGTTGGTGCAAGTCCCAGCTATTGATCTCCACGGGAGCAGCATTGATGGTGTACAACGACCAGCACTGAAGTTTTTTCTCTTCATTACTTCTTTTTCCTTCTCCCTTTGCTGTTATTGCTGTGATGTTCTGTATCGTCTCTGCTCAAATTGGTGGATTGCTGCTTTTGATCTTTGGACCACTCCCTCTGCAGCTGCCGCAGCAAATCGGGAGTCAACAGCCCGTCTCTCACCAGGCGACTGGCCAGAGAGCTGACCTCCCCTGAGCCTCTCTGTCCCCTTTGACCTCTGCTGCTGGCACTTCCATTATTACCGCGCCCGCCGCCCTGTGTCTGCAGGGGCTCAGTGATGGTTGGATCGGTGGCTCTGATGAGACGGGTGATATTTCGGACGCCCTGTTGGATGATGTCATCGAGTTCCTTCTGGATTTCTCGAACCAAGGCCGTGTCTGGAAACATGTCCATGAAACGGTAGCTGCGGAGACAGACAGAGAGATCGACAGCAACGTCAGCGGGTAAGCAATGACAGGAATACAACCGATATGCAATTACAAACAAACGCCCAAAACCATGTCATTAGTATGACAGATGAAAGAGTGATTACCTTAACCAGAGATAAAGATCCAACACATCATGAACAGCTTCCAAGTGCACCAGGTCTTTGATGTTTTTGGGTGGATCCAGAGGCCAGCTGACATGGCGACAGACCCAGTCAAATGTCAGGGGTTCGTCTCGACTGAACTGACGGGCAAACTGACAAAGAAGATTTGAATGAGTGCAAAAAAACTGTAACTAGAGGACAGCAGAAGAAGTATGCTGAAACACTGCCTTCACATCACAATATTATCATTTAAATCAATACAATGATTTTATCTGTATTCTTACTGTATTAATTACATAGTTTGCTGTGCATTTACATCATATACTTCCTGACCACTCTACAGGCAACAAAGAGTTTTCTTTGGACACACTGATACAGGAAGAAAGTGGCCTTGAATCTCAAAGGTTGACTGTTGAGGGTAATAATTTAATTATGGAGCGGTCTTGTTTTATTAGTGTGATATAACCATAAAGTGACACGTCAAAGCCGCAGACTGCTCCACGTAGAGAAATCACAGATCAACAGTTTCATTTGGTTTTTCACTTTGTCACCTCTGTGTGACCCCAATGAACCCAGTCACTGCTGGTACAATGAATAAATCAGTTCTTCTTCCCTCCTCAGAGCTGCTGCTGCTCATCAATCCTTCCTCCCTCACCTCCCACCATTTACCTCCTTTCACTGCAAGCCTTCTTCCCAGGTCTACTTATACTCACCTTTAGGAAGGAGGTGCAAACAAAAGGTTGTTTCTTGTTGATGGGAGCCGTACAGAAGACGTAGCGCGACCTCAGGCTGAGCGGGATATGCTGAATCATATCAGCCAGAAACTTGAAGTCATCGATGTTGCAGACAAAATACATACCATCCACCCGAGAGAGGCTGACAAATATGTCCTGGCAGGAGGAGACGGACGGAGAGAGGAGTCACAAAGTTTGTCAGAATGACAAAATGAGGCTGCCGTGAGAGCATGATAAACCAAACTGATGATTTCACACAAACATTGACAGCTTTCTTTCATAACAACGCGGTCTGATGCACTTATTAGAATTAGACCGAGTACATTATATTGTCCCACTTTTCTTGCTTAATGTCATCACACACTGTTGCTGTCATACTTAAAGTATGGAGAATGAATGAATAGATGGCTGTACTCACAAGAAGGTTCGACAGTGTAGCATCAGGTAGATGATAGGCAAACATCTCGATTTGCTCTGCTGTAGGATGGAGGCCTGCAGTCTGAGACAGAGGAGGAGGAGAGACAAACACACAGAGTGAGGCTGGGTTTTTCAGGATTCACCTGAGAGTGTGTGTCTGTGTGTAAATGATCACCTCAATGGGGTCCACAGAGTGGCTGAGTATCTCCTTCAGAACTGGCAGGTCATCTCTGTGCATGGTGGTAACTTCTCCCTCTTTAAACTTGGAGGAGAACCTGGGAGAGGTGACGGAGGAGGCCTGTTTTAAACTTGGAAAAAACTAATATTTGTTAATTACAGAAGTGGAAATGAGACTGACCTCCCCGCCCTGCCAGCGATCTGCAGAGCCTGTGATGTGCTGATGGTCTCCATCTGTTTCTCCCCTTTCTCATTAACATTAGGCTTTACCAGACTGTTGAAGATGATACGTTTTATACTCCTGGAGAGGGGAGGGAAGAAAGGCAGAAAAATGGCTCGATGAAATTTCCAAAGACCCGAGGCATGAAGAATGAAGGCTTGATTTCACACTCAGTGCTTGTTTTAGGAAACAACAAATACAGCACTTCAGTGAGTTCATGTCAGGGCTTTTTTTTTTTAATCTTTTCAAACTATTTTCATTGGAAAAAGTAATACAGTGTGCATGATTGTACTTACAGGTTTAGGCCCATTCCAATAGCATCTGTAGCAACCAGTATCTTGCAGGGGTCATCAGGGTCATTGAACTTCTTGGCCTGTGACAGTTTGGTGCCTGTAAATCACACAACAACCGAGTTTCGTCTCTTTCTATCACACAAAAAGCTGAAACAGTGAGTGAATAAAGTCAATTTGAATAACTGACTTTCGTTTTTTTATGGTGTTTTTGGACAAAAGTTGACTTTAAACTGAAGCCAATGAGCATTTTAACAAATGGAGCCTGCTAAGATCTTGTTGTTTTCAAAGACTTTATTCACACCTGACTACTCTCTTACTTTAATAAACAAGCACGGATGGAAACAGGAATTCATAGAGGGGCAGAAACACAGACCAAGCTGACATCCTGGGCCATTACTCACAAACTCACCTGGAGGTAAGCTCCCATAAATCACGGCACATTGTTGTCCTCTGGCCTCAATCTGTCTGCTTATTGAGTAGATGTCATTTTTACTGAAGCAGACAATACAGTCTCCTGGTCTCAAGTTGCCTAATGAATCCACAGCTTCATCCAAGACTGCGAATGGAGTTAAACGCTGGTAGGTGTGGACCTTAAGAGCGAGAAAGAGAGAGAGAGAGAGAGAGAGTGGTTTCCCAAAGGCAGTGATTTAAACACTCTCCTGACACTCGTCTTTTCCTGTTATGCTACATATTACAGCCTCACCTCCACCTCCTCTCCGGTGGTGTACATCAGCTCTCTGATAAAGTCTATGGCTGCAGGTTCCCCGCACACATGGATCTCCTCTGCACAGAGACCTGCACACAACACAAAGACAATATCTTGCACAGAAGTTTGAAACATCGTCACTCAACACAGATGATAAAATCGCTGGCGCAGAGAGAAATCTGGCACGCATGCAAAAATGAATCATACCCAGCAGTGCTCTGGTCCAGGCCCAGCCTCTGGAGGGATCCCTGATCATTTGAATTTCATCAATTACAGCCACCTCATCTAAAAACAAACATAAACACTATCACCTTGTTAATCAATACACACAGACAGAACAACAGCGTGCAACGATGATTTTTCTGTTTTTATTAATGATATTAAACTGAAATGGTTGTACATCTCGTGTTTACTTACAAGGCGTGGTGACACTGCACATCTCAATGGTGCAGGCCACATGACCAGCTGCTCGACCCTCTGAGTCCATGAAGGTCCTCTCCTCTCCAGTAACCAAGTCACATGTCACACCCTGTGAATACACAGGGCAGACACAGTGAGATGAAGACATTACCACAAGAAACAAGAGATGAAAACACCTAAAAGGACTGATGTGTAAAACCACAGGGGGTACAAAACATGGACGTCGTCTCTGTGATGTCACCCACAGGTTTGTGAGGAGACACTGTAAAGTTCAGTGACAGTGGATCCGGCTGTCGCCATCTTGGCAGTGCCACCCACCCACACAGAGGTTCAACAAAACACATGACAGAAGAAGACCTACAGCTGTGTTGCTCTTCTCAAAGATCTCATGGGCCAATAGTTTCAAGGGGCCACAGTAGACTCCACTCTTAGCAGCCAGGTAGCGCTGGATGGCATGGTAGGTTTTACCACTGTTTGTGGGACCAGCATGGAAAATCACCTTTCTCTGGATAGCACGAGCTTCAGGATACCTAATGAACACACACACGCACAAATACTGTAACCACAAAGTAATATTGTGCAACTCATGACACATGCTTGAAAGGCGTAAACCACTGTTAGTACCAGACTGTTGACTGCAGTATCAGATGTGCAAACAGTAGCATGGGCCTGACATCAGACTCTATAAAATAACACATACCAGTTAGCAGGGAGTCTGAGGTCAGAGATCTTTCTCAGGTCATCCATACAGTCCAGCATAGGAAAGATTTGCTTGGCATGACGCATGAAGTACGGGTAGATGTCATCTATATGACCTGGAGTACAAAAGAAAAGAGAGTTAATGAAAGTTTTAATTATCAGTTCGACTGGTTCAATTAACGACTGACCGACCTGCTCCACAGCAGATGTCATTAAGGATGATGTGCAGCTCGGCGGGGAGTGATGTCATTTCCAGGACAAACTTCCTAAAGCTGATGAAGGCCTGGTGGAACAGACGAGCTGTGTGTACACACAAAAGAGACACATGAGGCAATATATAATGACTATATCACTATCTATAATGATATACAAGCCTTTAAAAATCCTGTTGCCTATCATGCAAAACATTAACGACAAGACAATTATTGATGACTGTATAAGAGATGACAGACTCGGCGAATATGTTTGTGATGTATTGATAACTGTGCAATGACGTCAATTGTTTCTCACCATCCAGGCCCTGGTCTGCTGCCAGCTTCTGCATCTCTTTCCTCTTATAAAAACGGTTCAGAATTTTCAGCACTTCACCTGTATCACACACACACACACACAGAATGACTTTCATGTGTACAATTGACAGTGCAATCAATACACATTTATTCATAATACTATGAATGTGATATCTCAGGAAGCCTTGGATAACAAAAAGAAAAAAGTTAATTATCATCTAATTGTCTGAAGAGCAGAACATATCCACAAACTGACAGTTCATTTACGTTTGGAGCCCAGCTCGGGTGAATTTACTCACTTTTGTCGAGCGGCTGTGTCAGCTCTGCTCCCACAGTCCCATCTATCGGGGAGTCGGTCTTCAGTGAGACGGGGACAAACAGAGAGGTGTCCGGGGGTTTTTGAGAAGAGCTGTTCGATGAAACACGTCTGGTGCAAACTACAGAACCAGTCTGGTGCTGTTTATGTGAAAAAGTAGACCCAGGAGACGTATGGCAACTGCCAGCGCTGATGCGGGCAGTCCGGGTGCTAATGTGGCTTTGAAGCCGAGAAAACAGATACATACACCGGTTGACTGACATCGCTGCGAGTACTTTAAATCCCGGGTGTTCGCTGCTTCTTTGGGCTGCGTCCAATACTAGCGCAAAAGTCGCTCCATGCTGTTCCAGCAGGTCTAAACATGTAGATTACACACCACCAACTTCACGAAGGACGGTCAACATGATTCTCTTCCTGCTTACACAACGTGGGACAGGACCAGTCTCAATGTAGCTGCCCACAAATTTGCCTGACTTCATATTGAGCATAACATGACATATTCAAAACAAAAAGATCGGTACTCACTTATATGAGAAAATGTTTGTCAAAGGCTTTAATATGACCGAAAATTGATTTTGTTTTTAACAACTACGTTGTAAAGAGAGGAAGATATAAACAGGCAAAAAACGAACCCTCCAAAACTGAATCCGAAGATCGTATATGGAACATTGATAATTGCCTCACCACCTGAAAATAATGTCCGGCGTTTAGTGTCCGTGTTTACGTTTCCTGCCTTGAACACTGACTAAAAACAACATTTGAAGGTATTCAGTGCCACGCATTCAGTTGAACTAACTCAGAAGAGACCATCTGTGTCTGTGTGTCCACAAATGTACAGAGTGGAGACGAGTGCAGTTAGATTTGCTGTTCAGTTCTATCTTACAGATAATGTGATGGTCTTCATGCAGCTCTGAAGCTTTCTCCACCCTTCCAGATTTATGATTCTGGTGGACAAACGTAAAATCCTTTACCAGAATCGACGAATGCATCAGGATGGACACCATGAACGTTATTAAGAATCAAGAGGCTTTTTCACCCGGGAAAAAAGAAGGGAAGAAGAACTGGGCTCGCTTATTAAAGCTCGGCTAGTTACAATATCATGTGCAATGGTTCCATTGACTGTATTTGCAGAAATGCCTACAATAGTTGTAATAAGGGAGTCAAACATTTAAAGTTTCTCTGAAACCTATCACACTTTGCACACATGGTCGTCCTGAAGAAGCTGAAAACGGAGTGGATAACTAATGCCTGATGAGATGTACCTGTTAATAGAGAACAGATTAACTTTTTTGACTATATGTTGTATAATTATCTTAAAGAAAACGCTGTTTAAATTATATTCAGTATAAATTTTCTTTATTCACGATTCATTTTAGCTATGTATTTGGGTTTGGTGTATATACACATATTATCATACACACACACATCAATGGCATGATTAGACACTGTGTAAAGATTAACATGCAGTAGATAAGACGGGCAGAGAGTTTTGGCATTTAAGTGTCTCTTCATTACCACTGAAGGTATTTAAAGTACACCAAAGAAACCCCACCTGTACAGTGTTCAGAAAGACAGAAAATATGTCTGAAAGGCAGAGAGAAAGAAACTGTTACTTGCAAATAAATTACACAGTTCCTAAATAAAAGGAAACCAGACTGTAAAGTCCAAACTAGCGTGAAGGAAGAAATACTGTACATCTGGACTGCAGATGTGAGTGTTCACAAGTTTATGAAATGAAACGTGTAACAGCATGACTTCCACACGAAAGAGACATAAAGCAACAAAATATTGTACTCAGTTAAGTCCAATTAAAACAAGTAGTGATATATAAATGACAGTATCATTTCCATTACAGACACAGGAGAGCTGAGGCGAAGCTGTCCTTGAGTGATGTTTAGTTTCAGGTTCTACACCCCTTTCACACAAAGTTAAGCATCAGAGGGGAAAGTGCAAAACTGGCCACAGATCAGAGCTTAAGGGCAAATTCAAAAACTGTGTGTGTGTGAGTGTGTGTGTGTCTTTAAAGCAGGACCTGAACTGCCGGTCTGAGCGTCACAGTGGAACATTGTTGGATCTTTCAGTGTATGGATACTGCATCCTTTCCAGTGCTTACAGTAGCAGACACGAGCCAGTCATTAACAGCAGTATTGTACTGATACCAGACAGACAGAATCAAAAAACCCAAAGAAAGGAAAGTGAAACCGATGAGAACGCTCAATCTACAGTCTGATGATCGTGGCTAGCATCATTTCATTTTTCTAATGAATCATTTAAATTATAAACAGAAGCTGCTGCTCACATATTTTCAGCTTTCAGCTTCTATATCTGACATCAGCTGGAGTGAGTCAGCCCACACAAGCCCTGACACGTGAACTTAAAGGTTCAGTTTACCCAAATTACAAATGAACAGGTTTTATATTTACCTATACAGATTCAATGTGTTCTACGAGATCTCTCTCTCTGATGCTTCTGTCTCCACCCCAGTGAAATGAAGGTCGATGGAATCCTGCTTGTGGTGCTCAAAGGCTGAAATTTAACTCCCTGTTCATCTCCATAATCCACACATCCAGCTTGGAATCTTTTTTTTTTTTTTTTTTGGAAATGTGGGTAAACCAACTCTTATAAGACAAACAAGGAGGTTTCTTTTTCTTAAAGATTAGTCATAGAGAAACATCACTTTAAAGATCAGAAAAAAGATGCTGTGAAGAGAGACGTCTTGACTTTAGAAGATGACGAGGGGAATCTTTGGATAAATCTGGACCTCATCAGTGAAAACTGCATCAAGAGAGCTGCAGAATCTTCAACAAGCAGATAGTTTCAGTGTACGACGCTTCCAGACCTGCAACCTATTAACTGATTAGCAACTATTTTGATGATCGATTAATTGTTTCAATCATTTTAAAAAAGTTCTAGCCTCTCCAGTGTGAGCATTTGCTGCCTTTCTATCCATTGTGTGGTAGTAAACTGAATATTCTGGGGCTTTGGACTACTGGTCACAATAACATATATGTGGATGGACACATTTCAATTTTTTCTGTTATTTTATAGATTAAACAATTGAGGATCTGCAGATTAATCCATGATGAAAATAATTATTAACTGCAACTCTAAATGATTTTAGAAACAAATGGCATTGAAATGTCCATCTTGACTTAAAAAAACGTTCCTGTATGACATGAGATGTGGACTGGAACTGGAAACCAGTAACATCTTTACAGCACAGCCACATTAGAAGATGAAATGTGTTGCACCAAACTGCTCCTGAGCAAGCAGACAGTTCATGGAGAGAGCAGTCTGTGGACTCGGGCGTCATACATGCTCGCTGGATGAATGAGAGCACAGTGGCATTGTGACAGCTCAAATCAGGCATTTTGAATAAACACAAAGAGCGTCTGTTGACTCATAGCTTAGCCTCTCGAGCTCTTGGTTCAAGCTGATCCCCGCATGTCTTTCAATCGCTGGCTGGACTCTAGAGAGTGTCATTTTGGAGTGCGTGTGGGAGGGAGGATGCCAGAGAGAGTCCAGGAAGACCATTGTCCAAATATGCAAACAAAAGAAGCTCCTGTAGCAGAGGTAAGGGATAGATGGTGAGGTGGTCGTCTGCAGCCAACTCCTCTTTCTCCGTCTTGGCTCCTGTTTTGCATCCAGCAAACTGAGACTGTATGGCTTGTATGGTGTGTATTTTCAGTCTCACTCTTCCTTACTTGGGTCGGTTTGATTTGCCTTAACCTTTAGCATTCTGCCTACTTTGATTGTTTGCTTTTGCGTCTGTATGCGAGCGTGTTTTCAGTCCTGGGGGAGAGAGTGATGGTGTTCGCACAGCTCACATCTGAAGCTGTGGAATGGTGAGCTGGGGGGGGGGGGGGGGGGTCTGAAGGGATGTTATGTGTGTTCATGTATACGGACATTTCTCAGTCCAGGGAGACAGTGGGGCAGCGCTCACACCTCTGGCTGTTCAGCAGTGAAGAGTTGGGGTGTGTCTGTGTGTGTTTTCAGTTCATTGCAGCCGCCTCACATCTCTGGCTGCTCCGCGCTAACTGGCTGGGTTCTCGGCTCAGGCGACTCGTAGCGCTGGTGGAAGTTTCTTTTCCTCAGCTTCTCTGGAGCTTTTCTCCACAAAACAATCTCCTAAACGCAAAGGAAACATGAACATACATGAAAACTTGCACCATGCTTCAATCCCAATCAAAAATATAACGGGAGACAAATAGATACATACAAAAGTAGATAAACAATTTGGAAGAAAAACAACTAAAAAGCATGTCCTGTATACGTGTGCTTGAACAGTCTTAAGTATTTGGTGTAGTTTAACAGTCGTCTAGCTGAGTCCATCCCTTCACTCAGAGGAAGACATTCTGGGTCCCTCGCTCATTGCTGGCCAGCCCCAAGCCACAGTGTGTCACTTGGTCATTGGTTTCCTTCTTTCAATCAAAATTTGGTTCATTTAAACAAAATATTTATGGAGAAAAGGATCATCCTCATAACATTAGTCCTGTGATGTACAAAGGTTATGCTGTGTAAAACATAAATAAAACAGGATGTAATCATTTGCTAAATCTTCATATTTCTCACATTCAACAATGATGCTAACTGTTTAGCAATAGCAAAAAACCTGTTTGCTTGACCTGCAGAACCTGTATCAGTAAGTGTGTCAGGGCTCAGCTCCGTGCAGACCCTGTTGCAGTAACCCAAACAGCACCTGCATCGGAGGAACCTTGATAGATGCTAAACAGCAGTACCTTAGCTGGTGGCTAACTTTACTTAACATTTTCTGTATTCACAGTAAACCAGTTGCTGATGGGCTAAATTTGTTTGAATAAACAAGGTTAATCTGAATAACTGATAAGTTGCAGCATTACACACAATCAGACACAGCTGGGATAGCACTCATACTCCATGTGTGTCTCTGTGTGCTGCAGAAACAGTGACAGAAATCAGCTCGCCGATGTAGAATACTTCTGATGTATATGTAAGTGTGTTACCTGCTGTTTAAAGTATCTTCTGTCCTCCTCATCCACCAGCACCAGATTAAGGAAGTAGCGTACAGAAAACTTCTTGTTGACATCTCTCATGGTGGGTGTCAAGTCATATCCTGTCAGGAAACAGGACATGTGATGTGCTGTCACTCAAACTTTACGTAAAAATATTCCTACTTTATTTCTATAATAAAAAGGGACATTAACAGGGGACCTGACACATTACAGAGTCTACTTTCTACGACATACTTAAACTGTAACGGCCAGAGAAGAATAGGACTCACCTGCCAGGAACAGTCTGATGGGGATTGATTCTCCCTTAACTGGAGCTCCATCCATGATCTCATATTTTGCAACCGTCTCTGTCTCTGTGGTGGTACTGGGACCTGAGAAAGGAGGACAACGATCACGTTCAGTGAGCAGGACAGACTACAGTAAAGTGGAGCAGAGCTGATGGAAATTTCTATGCTCCTACTGGGACCTGCATACAGCATTTTAAAGCCACAGGAAGCTACACAGCTAGCACACTGTCATGCTGCTTAAGATAACACTTTATTAATGCCTCATAGGGGAAATTTTGGTGTTACCACCTGATCTATGTTCATTTCATCTGAGACATGGCTGCCCTGGATTCTTACCTATGCCCGTCATCTCCTTCTTGATGAGCTGCAGCTCCATGTGTTGGATCTTGATCCTGACCAGCAGGAAGTAGATCTTCCCAACAATCACGTCCTTCAGGTGATATCTAACCAAGAGACACGTGGAGAGAAGCTGCTCAGACTGCTCTTATTTGGGTTTGCTGAGGAAGCAATAAAGACTTGAACAGAAACGACTGAGTGATATTGATCTTACTTGGATTTGTTGTATTCAAACTCAATGTGCAAACAGTCTTCAATGCCGACCTCCATCTTGATCGAGTTGTTGACGTCTGGATAGGTGGCTAACTGGTGGACAATCAGCTCGTATTCCTTCACTAAATCAGACAGACGACGAACTATTGTCACCCTGAGGAAATACCTGCAAGACACAGACGAGCAAAGCTTCAAGAGTGAGACAGAAAACGCTGCAGATCCAAAGACAAGTCCCTGCTGTAACAATCTGTGACGACCATCTTTCCTTTCTCCTTCACATGCACACACACACTGAACTACAACAACCCAGAATGTGTCTTTTGAGCATATTCTGACGAGTCAGCGCAATTGTCATATGCTGTTCTTTCAAATCAGAATTGGGCCGTTTCTAAGATGTATTTTTAATAACACGGGGATGCAACTAAGTAATGCTTCAATTATCCATTAACAGACTAAATTTTGATTAACTGATTGATCATAAAAGATTTAAAATGAACCAAAAGTTTTCAATGTCACATCTTAAAATTGGCCGTGCTGTTTGACAACACATCTGTGAACCTGTGGGGAATCCAGAGAGAAGCTCCCTGTAGACTGTCTGCTGCCATAAGACTGAACCTGGATACTTCAACCCAGGTTCAAAAAAAGTTGGGACGTTGTGTAAAACAAATAACACAGAATGTGATCATCAGCTTATTGTTTCTGAGAGATACTTGTAAACAGTACAAAGACAATATATTTAATGCCTGACCTCATCAGCTTCATTGATTTCTGTACATATCTGCTTATTCTCTCTTATTCTCACACAGCATCCCAACTCTTTTTGGAAGCGGGTCTTAGATGTTGAAGCTCACTGACCATTAAAAACTTCAAAGAGGACTAAAACACATGGGGGCCCTGTGACAGAACTTGCAGTCAAAGTGTATAATAAATATACCTTAGCCTGACATTGGCTCCAGTATAGGACTCATAGGGCTTCTCCACCTGCATGAACTCAAAGTCGTAGCTCCTGTTCTGGGTGAGTTCTCCAGGCAGAGCCAACTCTTTCACCAAGTCCACAAACTCATGGGTGTTACTCTTATCAGAGAACAGCTCTGAAACACAGCAGAGTGGATTTAGAGTGGTTGGTGTGTGACTCAACACAGTTTTACACACACTACAAAATGTTTTATATATTATTTGATCTCAGACGTCCATGCTCTTCTAACACATTGCTCTCGTTCGCCTCCTGCTGCTGCAAATACAGTTGGAGGAGGGTTTAGCTCCACTATGGCAGGCTGCACATGACGACCACATGCTCCGTTAAACCTTTTAGCCACATGAGAAAGCCAACGGCCGACTGTTGACAAGTAGTTTTACGGCCCACTGCACTCAATAAACATCTCAAAGATTTCATGGAGCTGTTTCATAAGGTTAGAAGTATTAAACAGAATATATCCATCAGCAGCATCCTACGAACACCACAGCAACAGAAGAGTTCCTCATAATCATAAATCACAGTTAACTCTCCATACGCTTTACACCTCTTGACAAATAAAGTGATAACAGAAAGATAAATGCAACCACTTCAATCATGCTCACCTATCTGTCCGACAAACTCGATGCGGATGCCCTGATGCTCCAGCCGCTTTCCCCCCTGCTTCACATTTAGATTCACCTTGAGAGGAACAGGTGATGAGATCAAGCAACATAACAACCAAAGAGCAAGCTGTCACAGTGACAGCTTGACAATATCACCAATTTACAAATGTGTTTGGCTTTGACGGGGGAAAATTTGAGTGTCCCATCGCTGACAGGAGCGATCCCTTGTTAATACATATCTGCTGGTTCAAACGGGTTAAGGTGTTCCTGTTTGATGACAGAAGGCCAATCAGACAAACATCACAGGTGGATGTAAAATGGGACAGACTCAGATATTATTTAATACAGCAGATACATCAGCTGATACATTTCTGGATCCTAAACTTAGATGCTTCACTTTCTCCTGAAGTCAGAGCACATCTTGCACACACATCAAAAGAGCCTTAATTTCCCACTGGGCTCACTTAAAGAGAGCATCCCAAAATACACCGGCGTTATGGCCGAGAAGCGCGTTATCTGCTGACTTAGTGCTGTTACCCAATAAATGAAATGACAGCAAATTTAAATCACTCTTCGTGTGTGAACCCACGTACCGAGCAGCTCACTTTATAATGAATGTGAAGTTTACCTTGCCAGACACAGACTCTCCATCGTAGAACAGGTAGTGTTTCTCCACCTTCCCGTCTTCCGTCTTCAACTCGGCTGTCTTTCTGTTCTCCGCATCGTTCAGCAGTACGTCTATCTCACATACCGGCCCAAACAAACCTCCTAGGAAACTCTGAAAACACAAAGCACGCAATAGAAAACAGCGTATTACACAAAGTAACAGACTGTTTAAGATCTGTCGAGGTCAGCCTGTTCAAAGCTGACTAGTTGATGGGTTGCCTCATTAGTAAACTCATTTAGGTCTTATTCACAGAAAATCAGGATGTGCTGTGAAGAGAAGAAAAAACATCTCGCTATACTATTCATGAAGAACACTTTAAAACTCCAACAGATTGAGCCACATGTATTAGTTTGCTACCACACATCTTGATGGACTGTGACCACAGATTGAGCTGTCTGCAATTAGTTAACGTCTATGGCTGAGTGTAAGTGCATGCAAATGAGTGAGACTGACGGCTCTGGACAGTCAGTCTGCAGCATCCAGGTGACTCCCCACAGCTCCTGCCTGACTTAACGTCACACTAACTCAATTACTCCTCACCAGCTGCACAGACGCATTATTCTCCTCTGAGCTGGCACAAACTCACAAACACATGCTTCAGCACGCAGGATCCGGAGGGATCACCCCCATCATCAATATGTCAGGAGAGACCAATCACTGTCACTGGATGCGTTGATTAAGTGTATCCCGTAATAGGTTGCATATGTATTACAGGAGAGTCCAAACACAACCTCATGTGCTACACAGGAGCAAATAACGTGATAAACACAGCACGAGCGCATCAGTCTGTGCAATTTCGTCCTGAACTACTTCAATAATCAAGCGATAGACGCGTTTCCATCAACACCTTCTTAAGACACAAAAATATTTGCGGAATTTCAGGAGTTGTACTTCAACATGCATGTGACATGGAGTCCAACCAAACCAGCCACGTTAGCTAACATTAACAATTCTCTTAGCCACTTTGCAGCTCCAGTTCGAGGGAAAACACACAAGCTAAAATCACTTCTTTTATTAATCCCACTTCTTGTTCCTGTCTCCATTAGGGAAAGCTGCTGGGCCGTTGGCTAACTTTAGCTAAAACATCACTGAAAGAGCAGAGACGGCCTCGTACTAAAGCTAACTCGACCAGCCCAGCTAGCTTTCCTGTCGGGTGAAGTTAAACAGCGGCTGTCAGTGAAGCTCGGGGTCCGTGTAAATGCTGGGTTTTTCTGAATAACTGCCTCGGTTCATTTCAGCGTCGCCCCAGCAGCTGATGTTTGTTTTCACACTCACCATCTCGGCCGTCTAGACAGTTGAAGCTAACAGCTAGCCTCGCTCCGTGTAGCCTGTCTGCCTGAACCAGGAGGTAGTATCAAGGCTCACCGTCATGTGACCCGGGTCAGGTGTGTGTGGGCGTTGAGGGGGCGGGGCCTGAAA
The DNA here is from genome assembly GCF_051107435.1 of Chaetodon auriga. Classification (NCBI taxonomy): domain Eukaryota; kingdom Metazoa; phylum Chordata; class Actinopteri; order Chaetodontiformes; family Chaetodontidae; genus Chaetodon; species Chaetodon auriga. Next base: position 14,881,747 of record NC_135074.1, on the reverse strand, counting down.
TGGGACACAAGGGGGCGTTTTCCCTGAAGACTCCTGACACACTACTCACGTCATAATAATAAGAGAAGACGTCAGGTTAATTTGTAATTAAATTTGTAATTTGATCCAAGATTCCCTTAGGAACGAGACAACAAATTTACTGATTATTTTGCTTATGTCATTATGTATTAGCGTAATATCCACTTTAATTAAAGCCCGCTCAATGCTAATACCAATATCTGAGAAGCCTTTTAAAAAAAGAAGGAATTCCTTTAATTTGGTCATTAACTTGTGAGCAGCATGTGTTTTGAGTGGGATACTTCACATTTAGAAGAAGATCATCAGTTCTATGGCTATAAAGCATCCAAAGACCATCTATCATATCGTCAGCAAGTATAAAACTGAAGTCTGGAGCAGGAGAGGATCAATTCATTCAAACCTTGTTCATTCAAACCTGAGATTCACATACTACCCAAGTGACTGGGGAGACATATTAACTGTTGACATAACAAATACCAGAATACTGTTGTTATAAATCCTTTATTGATAGAAATATTTCAAATGCAAATCAGACAATGCAGAGGATGCTGAATGCATGCGCATGTAACATATTTTGAATATATTCCAGCTCACAGTGGTTAAGATTGCATGAATCCATCCCTGAGGGATTTGGGTTTGCAAGAGTCTCTTGATAAATGTTGCAGACCTAAAGTTCCCCAAATAGCTTCCACAACCCCCCTGGGTAAGTGTAAAGTGTCACAAAATTTGAGACAAAGGGGTCAAAGAATATAAATAAGTCTTGGTTTTTGCATGTCTTAAAAGAGCACAGGCCTCGTGGCTCCAAAAAAAAAAAAAAGAAAAAGAAAGAAAGAAAGAAAGAAAACAAGATGTTTGGAACCACAGCTGCACAGAGTGAACAATGCACGGACAAAGGAGTAACCTTATTGCACTGGTATTACAATTATTTGAAAGCATATCTCTGATTTCATATTAAAAAAGAATATTCCAACGTACACATCCTTTCCACAAGGAAGCACTGATACAAGATACTGCCAACTAAATTAAAGTGTGTATACGTCTCATTTAAGCAGATCATTCCTTTACTTTTGTTCATTTGCCCCTGAAGAGAACAATTCTCATCAATAACACTGCAAATACAAATTGATATATTTGGCTTATATTTGATCGATCTCTGAGCAGTGAAGTTTTCCACCACCAGGTGGCGACGTAATATTTGTTTTGTTTGAATCGACAGGGTGGAAATAAAATAGATGCTTAGCCTTGTGTATGTGTGTGTCTGTTAATGGGTGGCTGTGCAGCCTACAGCTGCAGAAGGTGGTCCTCTCTCAGCTCATGCTCTGCTGGTTTCGCCTCACCAACCAGAGACCTGCTGGGAAACAGCCGCCTCATGTCCATCCTGTCCCCACCTGCAAGTAGAAAAACAAGGACAGATCAGATGACATGTAACAGAGAAAAAGAGGACCTAGAAAACTACCGAATCCATCCAAATCACATTTCCCCCCCAAATTTACCGAGCTTCGTGTCTTTCTCTGTCCAGGATTCACCAGAGCCCGTCTCACTTTCAGCTGTCTCAAAGGCCCGGTCTGCCATTGGCATAAAGTCATCTGCAGAGCCTTCATAACCTCCAGAACCCTCCTCAGGCATGAAATACATAGGTGACTCCCCCTCTTCACTCAACATTGGTGTTTCCTCCTCCACCACTTCTTTCTCCTCGCCCTCCTCCCTCAGTGGACTCTCACCCTCGACAGGCTCTGCCTCTCTGGAAACAGAATGAGAGTCAGTCATTAACGAATGCTGGTGCAGTTTGGCAGCTTGTTGCTGTCTGACAACGCTGTCCAGCTCCATCACTTCAGTAAATAATACTTACCTTCATGTTACCTCATCATTGATGACATTTTCAGTGCAACAACAAACTTCACGAACTAAACACGAGACACTCCATCAGCCACCACCACACATGTTTTTGACATTTAAAAATACTTTAAATAACAGTTTGTTAGTTCAATATACTACTTACAAACTCAAAGCACATTTACTCCTCCACCCTCATTTTATATCCAGAATTTGAGTATGCACATATTTTTCACTTCACAGGTTTAACTTCTATGTGCAATATTTCCTCCTCTTCAGTGTGCAGCCTACTCTCTGTGTGCTGGAGGTTGCAAGTTTCCACATCACACTTGTGTAAGTTCCTTGTATGCACTCATCTTAAATGAACATGTCAGGTGAGCACAGAGAAACTTTCTCCCTGCAGAGAATCAATTTCTTTTTACTTTACAGGCCAAAAATGAATGGAGAAAATAACCCGTATGTTACAGGTAGGATAATTAAAATCATCCTTAGCTGCAGCCACACTGCACGTATATCATGCTGCATACTGACAGTAACAACAATCAAAAGCCATTTTTGAATGAAGGGAGGCTTTAAGGGTCCGGTGATGAGCGCTGCTTTGTCATATTGACATTTTCAAGCTTTTGATTTTTACTTTCAAACAGTTATTAGGAAACAGGTACTAATAAACACCAGGTGTGCATCAGGTAGGAAGATGATGTCACAGGCTTGAAGGCCGACAGGTGTTTTCACTTATTTTGCCTGATTCGACTTTTTGCTGCATTCCAGCAACCATGCTGCCGTAGTATCTGGCATGCCTGAAAAAGATCTAGTATGTCCCAGTACATGGTATGTCAAATGCAGTGTGCCAAACATACCAGGATGTTCTGCTGCATCCGGTCGCATTTTGCAGAATGAAAGCCAGCATGTTTTTCTGGCAATTGTGACCCACAGTGCTCTACGCCGCAGATGACTTGTCATATCGACTGAACCACCCACAGCAGTGTTTCTATGAAGTTTGGGCTGCAATACGAATCACATACTCTCTCTTTCTTACTTCAAATTTTGTGTTATGGACTGTGACGGATATATGAGCAAGAGGGTCGAAGCTCAAGGCGCAAAGCTATGATGAAGTAGTACATCACAATTGTTTGCACACTGCATGCAACAGTACGTACTTTGCGAGGGAAGATGCATTTCGGACTAAAAGTAAAAAAGAGAAAGCATGTGACTTGTCTGAGGACTGTGTGGGCATGTGCAGACTGTGCTTTAAGACATCTGTCTGACCCCCCTGTTAGTTTTGAGTTACATCTTGATCATTTTTAGTGGTTCATGAAGATTGGCTACTTCATGTAACTCAGCCATCAAACAAGCAGGAGGCTAATTAGCCAGAACAAGTGAAAACACATTTGCCTTTAAACAGTTTGTAGGACAAAACGACAAAACGTCAAAACATATCAACACCAAAGGCTCTCAACCTCATAACCTGCTACTGCTGATGGTTTCACAATAAAATCCCTTTTTGGAGTAACTCTACTTTTATACCCTCTAAATGTTGGAATTCCTGGTTTTTATGAAAATCAAGAGCTATAAGCAGTATTAAATGAACCTGACCTGAACTGACTGAGTCATTAATCATATTCTGCGTTCAAGGGTTGTTGAAATAAATCAGTAACGGTCTAGTGAGTGGGTTAATGTATCCTTTTTGCATACTGTTACTCAAACACAGGTAACAGACTAGTGTGGCACATACTCAAATAAAAAACAATAGACCAGAAGCAGCAGCCCACCAAGCGTCACAACCCACTTCCTCTCAACACTTCCCTCTGGCTTCCTGTTCACGGCAAGCTGCAAAAGAGATGGCTGCTGCTGAGGCCCTGGTGTTTCAAAGCAAGCTGAAATGGTGTAGGAGGCCACAACTAACAACAGACCTTTCACGAGAATAAGCTTCATTTCGAAAGCTATCCACTTTCATTCACTCTGTCTCCACCAGTCTTTTCCTCTTGACCTCTGTCGTCTACACTCCTCACCTCTGTTTTGCTCTAAGCTGGACTTTTATCTGGTTTTATTGATCAGACCAGGTAAAATCATGTGATGCTTGTGCCTCAGTGGAGTAACATACATTATACCATATATATAAAGCTACAGCTGATCAAACCCATTGAAAAGACACTGTGTGATTACAATAAGATTGTAGATGGACTGCAGCTGGATAAAATGTGATTTGTGGTGTTCATTTTTGAAAAGTTCCCTTTTTCAAAAGAAAAAGATTTTAACTGATAGGATCAATATCACTTAAGAGGAACTCTAGAAGGGGAAACTGATGGCTAGGACCAAGACACACACACACACACACACACACACACACACACACACACACACACACACACACACACACACACAATTCATTAATGGCTCATTAATTTGAGAGATCCAACTAAATGGAACCATCTGGACAGAATGTGTAAGGAAGGATGGCTTGAATTCCTTCTAAGATGAAACTATTGAAAATAAAATTCATTCACAGCTCTTCCTTCTGCAAGTGGAATTTTTTAAACTGAGAAGAAAATGATGATACACTTTCATTTTAAATGAAGCCCTCACACTAAATGTGGTTCACTAGCTTTTACGTTCAAGAACCCTCCGTTTGGGATTCATAATCTGCAGGTAATTCACTAACTTACTTCTTTTCAGCGGCACAACGGGGTTTAGCCTATCCTTATATGCATTACACTAACTGGGCAGATAACTCACCCAACAAGTGGATCAGAGACAGGCAAACACTAATCTAAAATATTATGGCTTTTTGTGAAGACATGATGACATAGCACAGTATGGCCCTGGTTATATAACCATAGCTGCTGTCAATACATGCACTGCTTGGCAAACACGACATCTAAGAGATTAATATTCTGAAACCGAACTGCGCCCATGCTGTACATGCACAGTGTCAAGTCATGCAATTAGTGGATTTGCACCCACATGATTATTATGATGAGTGCATGGGATCTATCTTACTAGACTGCGTTTGCAGCACACAGAGTTCAAGCATGCTGACTGAAAACACTCCAACTGAAGCTGTCTCACACACGCACATGCAAAATTAAGATAACATGTATACTGTATGAGTTAAGATCTTGAAATCTATCAAAAGAAAGTTTTCATTATACGGTTGCTTTTAACAGCTCATTAGATACCAACAAGTTTCTACGTACTTTTAGTGTTAGCATATGCCATCTCTACTTCCCCCATCTTTCCTACTGTACTGTCTTCTTAAGATGTGCATACCATACAAAAATCTACTTTAAAATAATCTGGACAAAGTTGAGATAAGATTATCTTGAAACAAAAGCTGCCGTCGATCAACATCTGCATGAACTCTTTACGTCTTCCTTATTCCAGCTGTGGCCTTCCTGCCCTCTCTCTGACAGTCCCTCTGTCTTTCTTTGTCCCTCCACGTTGTCTCCTATTTTGGCTTTTCTTGGCCACCTACCTCACACTTATGTGCGCACGCACACACACACACACACACACACACACACACACACACACACACACACACACACACACACACACACACACACAAACAGCCAGAGTTTGTGTTGCTGGAGTTGTGCTAACCAAGGTATCAGATCCAATGCAGCATCAGCATTTCTATATTTAAAGTCTGCATTTATCTGACAACAGTATTATCACAGAGATGGTTGTTTTGACAGTGATCTCACTCTTGCCGAGACACTCTCACAGTACTCTGAGCACAACTCACACAGCAAATAAACCATCAGACCCCAAGCCTGTACACCCTCTTACAGATACACACAAACATACAGAACACATGAATACTTACAGATACTGTGCAGCTGAAGCAGGCAGTTTGGCTGGTAGGTCTGGACTCCATGCCATTGGTGGACTTTGTTGAGTCACACAGTTGGCCTGGTCGCCCTCAGGGTTACATCTCACAAACTTATACACAGCAGTTATCGGTGCTCCTGCAGATAGAAAGAAGGTCATTGATGTTTCTTACTCTTCTTTTTCTTTCTTTCTTTTTTTGTTTTTGGTCTTTCATGCAGCATTTTATGCAACAATTCACCTTAGCCAAGAGCGGTCTTGGGCAACATCTGACTGCTCATCTGGATCAGTTCAAAGTGACAATTAGGATTTACTAGTTCCTTATCCGGAGTCTTTCAGGAGATTACAACATTTTTCTGCAACAGGTTTATGTAATGGGCTTCTGGGCTGTTTATTGTCTCCGGTAATGTGTTAGTAGTATGTGTTAACAGGAAGTAATGGCATCCCAGCTTTTTCTCAACACATCATAGCAAGTTCATCGTGCAGCTTATCTGATGCTAAAAGCATCAACAGTTATTTTACACCACTTCAGGAGTAAAGAAACTAGCTGAGGGCTATCAAAGTTAATCATCTGATCGAGGGTTCTTGACAGTTCGATGATTGATGTCCCCTCCCCCTCCTTGCCTCTTCTGGCACTTGCCAAGCCGTCATTGTAAATAAGAAATTGTTCTTAATGCCTTGCCAGGTAAAAAAAAAGGTTACTTGAAAATAAAAACAAGATGTTTTGATTCTGCTATGGATTAATGAATGCTGCGCTCAACAACATCTGAACAAGTGCTCTGCCAAAATCCCCTTTTTCCTGTTTTGTCCACACTGTTCGGTTCTTGGCATTGTCTGAATATTTAATGGCTTTTGGAAAATCTTAATCACAAATGAAACTTTTTTTTAACATAAAAACCCAAAACAAAGTGTTGTTCTTCTGAGAGCCCAGTGTGACATTTCTGCATCACACTGATACTATTGCCGAAGGCAATCTCCTCTTCCACCACCACCTCTACCACCATCATAAACGCTATTAATATGTGACAGTGTGTCAGTATCATTTAGTTGGAAATTGGGTGTTTTCTGAGAGGTGGCTCCCCGTATCAGATGGTTTGAATTTTGAGTGTCAGTAAGAAGGTCAGTAACAGTGTCACTATGATATAAATATATACAGTATCAGGCACCTGTTTAACTTTTGGTTGCATGTGACTCCTACATTTTTTTAAGGTGTCAATTCATCATTTCATTTCTAATCCTAATTCAACTAAATAATTTGGATTTATCTGCTGTTCTTATTTAGGCCCAGAATAACTGGCAAAGCACAATAATTACAAGATCCTTATTTTAAACAAGATTATAACTTTCTTCTTTTAAATGAAATTATAGAAAACACACATTTCTGGAGTAATACTTTGGATATTGATGGCTCATTAATACATTTATACAGAGGTTAAAACACGACTATTCGATTAAAAAAAAAAAACACTGAATACCAAATATAATTCAGCAAAAAGCACAAAATTGGATTTCCCTTCATCTATTTATTTTATCAGGTTTTCCCCTTGGAGTGTCCTTCCTCTATGTCATTAAACGACACTAGCCACCTTATGTCATGGTGAGAGTCCAGAAAGCCCCTAAGACGTTCACAGGGCTGAAGAAGCCACATCAAAACCCCCCTTGGAAAATGAAACGCCTTCACTCTTTCCGATTCGATATGAACTAGATCAGGCAGTGCTGAGCCCTGTTCTTCATCATAATGTGTCATGTAAAGGAACAGGGTGTTTCAGTTGTGTTATTTCAGGCTTTAAATGTAGGTTCAGGTGGGAAGATACACCATCAGCGCAGTGAGGGAAGAGAAAGCCTGACGATAACCAATGAGTCATACTTCATTTACTCAATATACTGACACAAAGAGTCAAATACCAGTGAAGCAGATCAGTTCCTAATTTTGTCAATCAAAGGACCCCTGATGGCACTCTGGCCCCACGTTGGGCCACTCACTACTCTGTTAGTGTGAGGACATGAACTTGAGCTGTCAGGATGTGGAACCGTTCCACTTGTTTCCACTACAGCCAGGCTGAAAAACACCAAGTCTGCTGCGACATCTGCCTCAACATCAACAAGCATTTCAGAATAAGAAACAGTGGACTCACCCTTCCCAGTGTGTAAGGTCAGGCAGGAGATGACGAAGAACAGAATCAGTTTCATCCTCAGCTTTGTCTTTCTTTACGAAAACACGGAGAAAACAGGCAGGCGCTCCTCTCCAGGCTGTTGCTGAAGAATAACGTGAGCTGCCTCAGACGGTCCAAGTCGTCCTGAGGAGAGCTCAGCCCTCTGAGTGCGTCATGGTTTCCTGAAGTCTTCTAGTGTAGAAAGTGACCTAACATCCTCAGTGGAAACTTTTGCATTAGCTGCCTCAAATATCAGATATCAGGTTTGCGTAACTGCGCACTCGGACTGAGGAAATGCCAGCAGATAGAAGCAAAGATTCAATCTTTGTTTCTGATAATAACGACCGAGAGGAAGCCACAATTTGTCTTAATTGACTGCGGGCTCGTTTTTTATTGCGATGAGAGGACGATAGAATCTCTGAGAGCTTCTGCTTCTTCGTGAATTCAGTTCCGTTCAAGTGGATTTGTTGGGTTTAGCTCTCGCCATTGCAAAAAGCACTTTTACGCTCACTTTGGTGTGATGTTTGCGCATCGCCCCTCCGCTTTATTTTGGCTGTGGTTTTATCCAGTTTAACTTTGCCTTTTTCTGCTGTCGCTCCACCAGACTAAACAAAAAGAAATGAGGCAGAGACTGAGACATGCAACCATTCAGCAGCAATAAGAGACCCACTCACAGCAACTACTACGGGTCACACAAGGAAAGGCAGCATGTGTGAGTGTGGCTGACCGGACCCCAGACCCCATCTCATCTCCTGAGATCCCCACAGCACTGAAGTGTCCCCTTCTTATAGTATGCTAAAATGTTTGTGTGTGCCAGTGTGTGTGTGTGTGTGTGTGTGTGTGTGTGTGTGTGTGTGTGTGTGTGTGTGTGTGTGCTGTATATATTTTTTGCATGCTTTTGAGCGTCTGCACCTGTTTTTCATTGTGTGTGTTTGTGTCTGTCCTTTGTCTCCGCATGTGCTGCAGGTTACTGATGTGTGCACGGTTGTGTTTACCATTAGTTGAATTCAGTACTTTTGCTCAACTTCTGTACTTAATTACAGTTTTGAGTTACTTTATTCTTGGTTAGTTTTCTGCCACTTTATATTTTGCAACATTACATTTCAGAGAGAAATGTTGTCCTATTTACTTCAGTACTGTCCATTTATTTGTTTGAATTATTAGTTACTTCACAAAAAAAGACATTAAAAATATATAATCATCTTATGAAATATGATGTATAGCGTAGATTAAACTACTCAAACTGTATAAAGTAGTTTAATGAAGTTCTCCATTGACATGTTACAATGCTGCTTCCACATGAAATGATCTACATCCCTATAATATAAAGATAATGATAAGTACTTTTGATACTTTAAATACATGTTGGTGCTAATATTCCTGTACTTTTACTCAGTAAAACATTCAAAGCAGGATTTACTCATAATGTAGCATTTTTATCCTGTGGTACCGCTGTTTTTAATTTACTCGTCTCATGTTTGTGTGCATCTGTTGTGCTTTTCTCTCTGAGATGTCAGCCTGTGCTGGTAAACACAAGTTGGGACATTTCAAGAGTCAACACCTGGTATGTCCCGGTGCCTCGGGCAGATTCAGTGTATTTATAAGATTAACTCCACTGATGATGACTCAAAGGTTGCTCAGGATACTCCTGGGCTGGAACCAGAAGAGGATGACAGAAAAAAAACGTCGTAACTCATGTTGAAAGCATGTGATGCAATGAGCATGTGATGTTAAGGAAGTGTAAATGATGGGTAAATGTCAGGATGGAATAAGAAGTATTCAGTGTATTGTTGCTGTTGTTTGTCACAGTTCCTCAGCAGGGAAGGATGCACGGATCAGGACACACAGAGATCAACCTGTGGGATGCAGCTCTCTAATATCAATTTCTTGCAGATTCGGAAAAAACATCCAACATTTGTAATGTATGTGGTTGGGAAGTGAGATTAGTATATTACAGGCTCAGACACTGAATCATTGTCCCTGGTGTGATTTTTCAAGTTTACTTTCTGTTCTTCTATCCAAAACAAGTGAGCAGCTGAAAACATCTGCAAAGTTTGTTTTATGAAAGATTTTTTTGATTTTCAAGTAAAACCATGTTATGCTAAATAGAAAACAATAGTCTCGGTGAGCTTGCAGTCTGTTTACTGTATTGTATAAACCATGTGCTGTGGCTCACAGTGCTGTGGCATGACGAGGAGAGTTAGGTTGTGTGATCACATGAAAATGAACAGACAACAAGGCAATTTCGAAGTGGCGAATGGGATCTTTAATATCACTCCAACCTCAGTTTTTCTTTAGGTTTCCCCCTCGGTGGTGTCATCATTAGAAAACAAATCCGCTCTCTCTGCATACATACATCAAGTATATTCTGTACCTGCTTCTGCAGAACCTTCATTGAAAATTTCACTTTTATATTGAATAAAATATTTAAACCCATTTTTGACACAATGTTATACTCATCTTCCTGTATTTATTAACAGCATACTGAAAAATGTTTCCTGAACTAGATGTCAGTGTCAAAGCTCTGTTGTGTCTGTGTGGTTTGTCTTCATAAGATGCACTCGTATCGGTGCACCTGCCGAAGGGTCTGCAGGGTTTAGTCCATGAACACTTTATGAGTGTTGGTTTCATCAGTTACAAGCGCTCCAAATTCGAATGATGGGAGGAACTAAGATGATAACAACTGCGGTTTCGTGTCACCTTTTGTGAGAATCAGCAGTTTAATCTCATATCGCACCATTTCACTGCAGCCCTCAGCGTTTATCAAACTGTGCAGTGATGCTGCACAACACAGCTTCATCATCTTTAATGAAGCTTAAATGTTTGGGTGTTTCTCCATCACCTCTTTTTTGCTGTCTTAATGATCTTTGGCACTTGATAGAGAGCTGCTTACACACACACACACACACACACACAGAGTACAGCTGTGGTTTATGATGTACGGACGGCTTTGGGTCTGATGCAGTGATCTGTTTGCATGTGCTCGTGTGTATGTATGTTACTGTATTTGTTTACTTCACATACAACAGAACACTGAACAATACTGCATTCTTCACCTTGCCTATCACATTTTCCTTCTTTCTTTCTTCTTCGTCTTCTTCTTCTGTGTGCCTGTGTGTGCTCATGCCTATGTCTTGTACATATCAGACAGGAAGAGAAAAAGAGAGAAAACAGTTTGTTTCAGCTGACACATTGGTATGATGCTGCAGGAAGTGGTAACATCAGTTGCTATCATTTTCCTTCAGGAAATGACACACTAGCCTGCCCAGCCTCGCCACACACAAACACACACAAACACACACACACACACACACACACACACACACATACTCTAAGTGACACATTTATGAGACACATATACAGGCATACAGCATGTCTCATGTCAGTGCTTCTCTCTTCTGCTCAACACTCATTACTAAAAAAACTAAGAACACTACAGTGCTCATAGAATCACTGACGCTGAGTCTGATATGTGTTTCTCTGCAGCAGCCAGTGAGCTACTGCATCTATAAAAAGTCACTTTTGTTAGTCAACTTGGTTTCCATCCCCACCCTGTCACAGTATGTGGGATTGAAGTCTATTGTCTGAGTAACCAGAGTTTATGGCCGTAGAGACAGCACTATTTTCACACTCTGAGAAACACATGAAAAAAGACAGACAGACAGACAGACACACACACACACACAGTCATATATGCAAACACAACAGGCTAATTTCACCAAACTGCACACAAGACTTGTTTGGACTGTTGCGAGGGGAAGCTGAGCAGTGACTGATGGCCATAATCAGCTAATTTAATCATTTTTTCTTTAAAAAAGCGTGGTAAATGTCAGACTAGATGTATTTGGGCAGCTGTACTGTACGTGGCTTGTGCAGTGTGTTCAAAAGGAATGTGAACCATGATGAGACATTTGACAATGCTTGCATTTTTTGTTCATAGTGTCGGGAAACTACGAAGTCATGTGACATACATCAGCATTTTCATTTACCGAAAGTCATTGTCATTATCAGAGCCCTTATTATAAGGTATGATAAAGTAATTTCACTGAGATCAAGATCTCTTACAAGAGAAGCTTACAGCAGAAGAAAGAAGTACAGAGATAAGACACGCAACAAACACAGCCAGTCACACACAAGCAGCATCAGAAACAATCCAATGAGACAACATGTTTTAAAGTGATTTTACTTTAAACTCACTTCATGCCCGTGCCTCACACACTCCTTTATAGCCTGTATCATGTGAATTCCAACCATGAACAGAAACTGCAGGTCACCTGATTTTTCAGCAGGCACATATGTAGTAATTCTTGCCATTTGAGGAGGACGACAACAACAACAACGACAACAACAAAAGATGTAAATTCTACAAAAACAACTTCCTGGAGTTTAAGTGTCATTCTGATGTGCACATTTTAATCTGAATGTAATCCTAAACTTAGTGTGTGTCTGTATGTGTATTCTGTGTGAAGGTGGGTTTTCCAGTAAGCTCTCTTGGCACAGTTCTCATACACAGCAAATTAGTTTCAAGTACCTCGTGTGGAGCAGGTATGCCAATACACGTTTTGACAAGCATCAGAAAGTCTGTGGGAGCATACATAAAAGCAGGCATTGCAGGTTTAAATGCATCAACATTGTTTCCACTGCATGAAGCCATTGCATAAATAATGTTTTAGAACTGCAATCTACATCACAGTCAGTATTTTAACTTGCTTGCCTGTGTGTGTGTGTGTGTGTGTGTGTGTGTGTGTGTGTGTGTGTGTGTGTGCGCGCGCAGGAGGGTGTGTGTTGGTGACGATTATTTAATGAAATTAATTTGTAAAACTGCCTCTCAGTCCTCTTGAACATTTGGCACACATTTCTTATGTCTTGATGGAGAAACTACTGTAATAAAGGCCTAATGAGACAAACAGACAACGTGCCTGTTTCACATATTGGACTAATGAACACATACAGATGGCTGGAGATGAGTGACAAATTAAAGGAATAACTAACCAGGTGTGTGTACGGAAACCTCCGCATTAACTATATTTCAATGTTTCCAACATCCGTCTGCATATCCACAGAGGTTACTACAAGGTGAAAGATTTGCTTCAGCTGAGGACACATGGACGGCCATCAATCCTGTCATCACGGTGTCACCAGACTCCCCCGGCGGCAGCCTCGATTCACCACAAAGTCATAATGCCTTCTGAGAGGAAGCAGCATAGACTCAGGCCAAGTTGGGTGAACTCATGGTTTGTTGGAAATCACTCATGCAACAACGCACACATCTAACCGCTGCTGCAAATACTTCCCCTTGCGAAAACATGCTGAATTTCAGACTTCAGATTATCGCAATAAAGTCAAGACTTTTCTCAGCATTAAGTAATTCAATAGATTTAAATTTTAACCTTTTACTCCACAGTCATGAAATCATTTAATTATAGTTATAGTCAAAGACTGAGGAACCATTTTACACCTAGCTTCTCACTGCAAGTAAAAACACACACATTAGTATTGTTACATACAGTGTGTATTACTTCTTCAGTTCATTATTATTAGATTCAACATCTACAATACGTAAGACAGGATGACGTTGTGATTCCTCAGAGACAGAAAGACAATACTCAGGTTCAACTGGATGAAGCAGCATCATGCAGATTATGTAGAATCAAGTCCACCCAGTGATGGCTCATACAGTTGCTGTAATGATTTGCGTAACAAGTGGTTCCAAAGAGTAAAGGTGACTGTTACTACTATTATACTATCTGTACCTGTCTGCATACTGTTAATACCATGGTTACAGTAGGCCTTTATAGAGTGTTTTATTAAGTGCTCTATAGAAAATATGCCACTTTAAACAATTTTTTTAATTATTATGTTGTTTAATTTTTATTTTGAACATGTTAAAAATAAAAAAGTATGAAAAAACAAGGATAACCAATAAACTTAACAGCAAACATATAGCAAACTCACAATTAATATAAACAATTCATGTTTGACAAGGAGCAGGAAGAAATGAATACTCATCAAGTCCTACCTCTTTTCTGTATTTTATCAATAAAATTAGTGTTAAACATGAATAGCTTTCTGTCCCAGTGTCCACCACACACAACTAAATCGAACCAAAATCAGACATCCCATATCCATTCAAAACCAGTATATTAGTTTCAAATATTCCTTTAAACTTATTTAAAGTTGAACACGTTCCTCATTGCAGTTGCTCCATCAAGTAACTCCTTTGCCTGTAACACAGGTGCATAAAGACGTTTGACTGCATTAAGCTGTGTAGCACAATCCAGCTTTGACTTTGTATAGTTCTTCAAGCATAATTTAATATCTAGGGTCACTCCAAGAAATTGTATTTCAGACTCTCTTACAATTTCTGATTTATTTATCATGACTTCATTTGAGTTAAGCGGAGATATTTTTTTTTTTTTAACTTAGTCAAAATCACACCAACTCTTTCAGCAAGTTCAATTCTTTTTCCACTGTATCCAAAACTTATTCCAAATACTTACAACAAAATAATTTTGTATAATCTGGAAATAATATAGTATAGTATAGCACATTAGTATTTTGGAAACCTCACATATATATTTTAACTGTAAAAACAACAACAACAACAATGGTTCCAGCACTGAGCCCTGGGGAACCCCACAAATAATCTGGAGTAGTTGTGATTTGTAATTGTAATAAGTAATTTCTTTGGAAGTATTAGTCCTAATGCTCCAGGTATCTGCTTAACCAGAAGAGAAACAACAATCTAATTCCATATCTTTGTAGTTTTTTCAATAGTAAGTCATGGTCAACAGTGTCAAATACTTTTTTTGAGATCCAGGAATTCTTCAGGAATTCTTAATTTTAATAATAGAAAATACAAATGAATCAGACTAGACATCTTCATATTAATTATGAAGAGAGAATATCTGATGAGCTATTCAAATTAAAAGTAAAGTGACCACACACAATTTGTTAGTACACTTAGGACGGCACATATGCACAGCGTGTAATGTGTTAAAAGGTCTTGTGAAAGCAGTATGTCCACTTCACAAAAAAGAGGCCTCCTCTCATACAAATAGGCAAGAAAGTCAGTCAGTCATCCAGTTTCTCTAATTCCTGGAGCATCTACTGACTATAAGGTGGTAAATTTAGACTTAGACTGACAGGCTCCTGTGGAAGGATTTAACACTATTAGTCAACCAACAAGAAAGACAGTGAACAGTGGCGTCCTTCAGTTGTTCACAGCCATCCTTGCTTTGAGGCGGTTGATTTTAAGAGGGAGCAGGCCAACCATCTCCTTACTCAGCTCCAGCTCCGTCTCCACAGCGGCTGCTGCCTCAGGATGGGCCTCACAATACTCCGCCACGTATCTAGACAGTCGGAGGATAAAAGTGATGATCAGTACGTTATACACATCATTCTTTATACCTTATTCTGTGTTCAGCATTTGGAAGTTTAAGAAGTTTGCGATTTGCTGGTTAGCCTGTTGAATTTGGCATTAGCACGTTCCATGGCTAACGTGGCTAGCAGCATCTATTGTAGACCCACATGCTGGAGCCATGCTGGAGTATTTAATATTGAGGGAGCGTCAAGATAAACTGTGAGAATGTTGAGCCTCATTTGAAGTCAATCAAATAACCAGAGTAGTAGGTTGGATGTGGTAAAGTGTTTTTTCTAGATGCTTCTTGTGTCGTCTCACACAGCCAGATCTAACGATATCTCCACACTTCATACTGCAAAGTAAGTTCGGCTGGTTTTGTTGGTACAGGAAAGCTTCCTCTGCTGCGTGCCGCATCGGTATGTGTGTCTGTTGCTGCCGTATGTACATGTACCGTCACGTGGTACACTGACTTTAATTCTTACATAATATACTTTGGGTTTTATGCCAAATAAAACCTGTTGAGATGTCTAATCCCACCCCTCGACTGACTCTGAGAATGAATTAACATTACATCATGTCTTCATACCTATAGTTTTCCAGAGATTTATTGAGATTGTCCAGCTGAACAGAGGGTATAGAGGAGATCAGCCGGCTGTGGAGTCGGGCCAGTCTGAAGCGGGCCACCAGAGCTGGTCTGACCACCTCCTCCTCCAGGTGCTCTGGAAACTTCCCCTCTGGAGAACACAGAGAGTCTAAGAACATCTGGAAGTATCTGGAGAGGAGAGGAGAAGATTTCAAATAGTTTAGATTGAATAAATGTAGATGCCCAGACACACACGAGTCATCCATGTGCACATACACACTCACTTGGCAGAGGCAGAGCAGAGATTGTTAAATTTCTTAATGGTGTGGTTATCTAGAGACTGTGTATCTGTTTGTCTGTTGGCCAGCGCCAGTTTCAAGTCCATCATTTCATTGTAGGTCTCAGCCAACTCAAACATCAGCTGTCTTCGGATCATTAGGTAGTACTGGGAGTTCAAGTCTGTACAGAAACAGAAAGTCAGAGGAAGTCAGATTTAATGAAATATCTGTCACCATGGACATTCACGCTGAACACTGACAAATTATTTTGTTTCATCTCTTCCTACTGTAAAAATATTATAAAATATACAAAAACCCAATGCAGCTCATGAAGTTCGAGCAGTACCGTTGCAGATTGGCTCCAGCATGTCAATTCGTCGTTTGTGCATTTTGCAGCGCCGCTCCAGATCCTCTTCAAAGAAAGCCAGGTTCCGGAACAAAGAGCTGTGATCCTGCAAGATCTCTATGTGGTCCGTCACATAGCCGTCCATCTGAAAGTACTCCTTCGCCTGCAAGAGTGAAGGAAAGGATGGAAAGACAGTTAACTATGTTTGGCAGTTCAAAATATACATTGTGGGTTCAAAGCTGGAGGCTTTTTTCAAATTCAATCTGTTGAATGAAAAAAAAAACAAAACTTCTCAACCAATCAGATCACATTTTTGTACTTAATTAGAAAACTATGGTTTTGTCCACCTTACACAATTTCTTATTGGCCTTTTTATACCCAAAATTCTTTCCTATCCTACCTATCAAACTCTGAGCTGGTGGGCTTTGTATTATTGGTCGCCGCCTTTGTTGAAATTCAGACAAAAAACACAAATACTTATTTTCTTTTTGTTAATCGCCAACACTATTGTGCCTTTTTGTTTGCAGGAAGAGCACTGTTAACCCACCTCCAAGCTGTCACTCTCAATCACAGGGGTCTCAATGAGGGACTGTCAGTAAATTACTGTTTGAACAGTTGACACGAAAGCAGTGCTTCAATACCTGCATGCTGCCTCTCCCACATTGGTGAAAATTGATTTAAAAAATGAATAATAGTAATAATAATAATAATAATAATAATAATACTTGCAGCTTGTTCAGCACCTTCCATGTCATGTGACCCACCATCTGTTCAACGGTCAAATTGGAAAGCTCATTTCACTTCATTCCTTCCATCTCTCTGGCTCTGCTGCCTTTTGTTTTATCCCCAAAGTAGAGCCAGGACAGTGAAAAAAGTAACACAAAGATTGCCCAGTCTGCAACAGCTTTTTCATTTTTTTATGCTGATTCCTGTGCCAAAATAAGCAGCGCCATTAGTCACAATCTTTGTTTTTCATCTTTTTGTTCCACCTTTGTAGAAAATAAGTCCCTGTGGACATTTTGGTGTGTCAAATCATAATTTTTTTCTTAAGCGCATGGCACTCTAAAGCTGCCTGTATCAACCATGTACAATACATTGATTAATGTGTCAAGTCCAGTCCAGTTTATTTATCCGGCCCAATATCACATACAATATGAGCTCCATGAGCTTCACAGCCTGCAAACTGCACTGGGAGATGAACATGTATGTCATAGCTCAAAAGCAACTTCTTTATTGAAAAGCCTGAATTTTTTATTCACAATTCTTCTTCATAAATTCATTTTAATATTCACTTATCTGATGTAATGGTAACATGAATAACTCAGCTACATGGATTACTAAACTGTGCTCCACTGCTGTGCACATATATTAACTAGTGTCAGAGTTGGTGATATGAATCTCTCCAGCTCAGTGCGTGTGTGTGTGTGCGTGTGTTGTACATACCTGTGTGACATAATTCTGTCCCACCAGAAATACAGCTCTGGCCTCAGTGAAGTCCAGTGGGAACAAACAGCGCACCTGAAAACAGAAAGCAGAGAATCTTGTATTACCAAAATTAAAGAAATGGTTTCTGTTATGTCTTATCATTGAGGGGAAGCATTTCTGCTGCTACTAACACAGATAATGGTATTTTTTGATAAAAAAGTAGCAGTCCAACCACATCTGTACCACAAATAATTAAAACAAAAACCATTACTAGTAGCACTAGCAGTGATATCAGACACAGTATATGCACCTTCTCTTCCAGGCTAGCAATGGAGTCGAAGGTGTCTTCAGAGCCAAACAGCAGAGCGCTCTTCCTGCCCTTCTCTTCCTCCTCTTCCTCCTGTCTTCTCGCTCTCTTCAACTCTTCTTGGCGATCAGTATCCAGCTCCCCAATGTTGTCCTGCTCACGAACACGAACACAAGCACATTTTAAGACGAAACAATTTTGTAGATCTAAGCTCAGATACATACAAGCAAGTGGAGGGGTAAACAGTAACTTGGGTATGTAAACACACGGCTATACAGACACTCTACATGAAAAAACATGCCTGTCAAAGTTTAGCCATAACAAAAACAAAGCTATGGTGATAATCCTTCAAATTCTATATTTAAGCATCATCTTTGGTGTTATATTTTTGGAGCAAACGTCTTTTTCCTTAGGTTTTCTGCAGCTAAAGTTGAAGTTTTTATGGGTGGTGCTCTCTCATTCTGCCATGGTGGCTGCCACTTTTCATATAAGAGATGTGGACTTGAGTCACATGACTTGTACTTTTGCATATAACCATGTCTATATAAGCATGTAGTACCTCTAGCAGCTTCTTAGCATCCTGCAGGAGGTTGAGACAGTATTTGATCCAACATCTCGCAATCTCTGCTCTCTTCTGTCTGAGCTGTTCCCTGCGCTCACTCTCTGTCTCACCTGGGTCAGACAGAAGGAGAAAAAGATGTTGAGATATGCAAGGAGAGAGGGAAGGAATGATGGATACAGGTTATCTGAATGAAGTGAGAGGGAGTGAGGAGGAAGGGGTCAGAAAGAAGAAGAGAGAAGGGATTGGTTGCAGAGTTGTAACATTGTGTCTACATCGTGTTCTCATGTCTGACTTGCTGTGGGTGATTAGGGCTACAGGATACAAAGGAAATAAGCTAATCAGTGTTTTAAAGATTTGGATAGATACTTACTCTCCTGTGCTGCAGCCTCGGATGGAACCTCTCCTGCTAAACCTGATATGACAGTGGCTGCTGCGAGGCAATGTCTGCCTTCAAAGTATCGGCCCTAGAAATCACACATGTACGCACATACAAACACACACACCTCTCATTACTTATACTGTAAACAAATTATTGTGACAGTGCAGGTAAACACTTAGAGCAGATCTGAATATATATAATCATTATAATGAAAATTCTTGCCATGTAATCAAAATTATTTGACTCCATGTCAAGTGTCTGAAAATCACAAGGAAACATTTAAGGACTGGTGAAAACTGTGTAAAAAGACAAAATCCTTTTAGATGTGAGGCTTCATATCAATTGTTTTAAATCGTATTGAATCAATATATGGCCTACCTTAGTGATGTAATACTGTGATAGTGTAGCAGCGTTCAGAGCCCACTCCATTGGACTGAACTGATTTAACTGTAACTGTCTCTGGAGGGTCGTGTGGCAGTAAGTGGCAGCTCGCTCAGTTTGACCTGGGAGACAAAACACTGCAGTTATTATTGCTATTGTCAAATAAAGTGATATTTTAACATAACAAAACTCAGCTTTATTACATTCACATAGATGAATATCAATTTGATTCATACTGGCATCCATAAATGCCTCTAAAATCAATGGATGTCATTCAACTTCAAAAGACTCCTTATTCAAAAAGCTGATGTTAATGAATTACAGAGACATTTAAGCTCTTTGTATCTGTTTATAAACTAACTGCACTTGACAGATGTTTTTAAGTATCTAATTTTAAATGAACCGATAATATACTGTTCTACTTATCTGAATGAAACAAGATCTGACTCACCAAGGTTTTTATAGACTTGAGCAAGATAGTACATGGTATGGGTGTAGGCCAACTCAAACCTGAGAAACGAACGTTGGACAAATAGTGAGAGAGACAACGAGTATATGAGGAAGGCATATACCCAGGCTAAAATTAAACCCAGGATATGCAGCATGAATGACAACAATCATGCAAACTTTAGCACAATAGCATTAATATGAACAGGGAATTTGTCTTGAGCATGATATTATTAACATACAGAATCATAACTAGATTTCTACACACCAGAACATACACACCAAGAATACTGGGAAATGCCCTACGCCAAAATATTCCACAGATGTCATATATCTAGATATTCCCCCCTCAGGAAGAATAGGACATCACAAGTTACCTCTTGGTCCTTTCCTGGTGTGTCAGCAGCTTCTCCTCAGTAGTAAAGTACTCTGTCATATCAGTGGGAGGACTTCCATCCTGAAAAAGAAAAAACAGAAAACAAACAACCATTTCTGCTGATGAAGAGGATTTGACCATTGTAATTTTCAATCCCAGCCATGTTGGCTCCATAATCACGCTCTACTGCGGTTGCGAGACACTAATACTTATCAGTTCAATTTGTCTTTTGAATGCTGCTGTCAACATAGCGACAGCGAGTGACTCACACTTACAGCCAGCACTTTGAAAACTGCTACCTTTTTGCAACCTTGCGCACTGTATTCACACTTCATCTTAATTTGAGAGTGGAAATACATTTTAAGTATAATGTAGCAGAAAAATGCAGTGTGAACGGACTGTGCACGGCTTTTACAACAATGCAATGCTCTGCCTTGACTCCTGATGGACAGGTAAATTATGGTTATGTGACACTCCACCAGTTCATGTTTAGGCAAACTGACGATTGGAAAATATCAATTTAGCACTCACCATGTTGTACTCTATTCTGTTTATCATCATCATCGTCGTCATTGCCAGATGAGTTGTGAGACAATAAAGAAGTTAGATAACCAGACAGAACCCCGGCTGCACATCTCTTTATCCCCACTCCTTACATCGCACTGATGGTTTTCTTCTGCTACAGTCTCTCCTTCCCCCGTACTATTATCATTAATCAGTGCATCTGCAGCTTCAAGTAAGCAGAAACTCAACCTTACCTCCTTCATATAACGTTGGTAGATGGATTCTGCTGTTTCAAGGAATCCCTGAGCTGTCTCCGTCTCATCCCGGCCTGCCCAGAGGATGCCCAGCTGGTTCTGTCAACACACAGCCGATACATGAGCAAGAATCATTAACTCTGGCTTCATGATCAACCTGATGGATCTCGTTTAGAGTGGTTGTCGATAATAAGTATGACAAATAATTAATAGTTCAATATTTGGTAAGATGTAATGTATGTAGATAGGGAGTGGTGGTACAAATTGCTTTCCCACGGGCCTACAATGCTCCCTCAGTGGCACGGATGATGATGCCACTGTCAATTTTATTAACACTATTATAGTCAGTTAGCTAGTTGTGGTTGACTGGTAGCAGCGTCTCAATTACAATATATCATATCTTTCAACATCATTTTTTATGGAGAAAATGGGTTGGCATAACGCTAGCTACAGCCACGGGCTGTTTGCACGGGACTTCTGATTATATGTCTGAAAACTGACAGCTAGCTTAAGTTACAGGAAAGCTAACTGACAGCTATCTTAAGTTACAAAAAAGCTAACTGACAGCTAGCTTAAGTTAAAGTTAGCTTCATAACTATTACTGCTACTGGGTGACAGTTAGGGAACTTACCCTGACATGGATAAACAGCGACACATTCTCGGACGACACCCTGCATCTCTCCAGCAGCTTCATGCAGTTCATCAGATGCTCCTGCCCGGCTGACAGCTCCTCCGTGTCGACGTGGTTGACGCCCAGATAGTACTCCACAGCCCCGAGTTTAGCGGCCCGCAGCGCGGCTGGCGAGTCCCCGCTGAGGCCCTGACCGAACACATCGTCTCTCTGCCCGTCCACCGGCGGCTCTGTCGGCCGTTGGTCGCCACTCTCTCCGCCGATGTCGTCATCACCTTCGCCGGCTTCAAAACTCTTCAGCGAGCAGTATATCTCTCTGAGGAGCTCCCTGGCTTTATATTTGGAGCGGAACGGGTCATTTTCTGGGTCATTTCGTGATTCTACATCAGTCAGGTTTTGGGCGTTGCTGAATTTGTCGCAGATAGCTCTCCATTCACCACTGCCGAGAGACGCCATGTTGGTCTTCTTCTTTGTGCTTCAATTCCAGCTGGATCATTTTTATTGCATTACTGCCATCTCCTGGAATGAGACTTCAAATGTCAGTTTCTCGCCCTATAATTTTCCGCATTAGTGCTACTCTCTCAAAAATCAGACAGCCACTTCAATTCCTGCCCAGTGAGCCAGTATTGAGTTTTACATTTTTGTTGGAAGGTCAGTGGGACAACACCTACTCACCAACAAATGAACACTGAACTTGATTTAAACTGTATTTACTTGTGTGTCTCCAAGGTATCAGTTATGACCAGTGCTGGGATTTCATAAATTAATTTACTTCTTACAAGTATTATACTTAGGTACAATTTTGAGTTACATCTCTTCTCTACCACATTTCAGAGGAAAACACTTAACTGGGTTTTACTGACAGCAACAGTACAGTCACTTTGCATAACACACTTAGAATCAGTTTATAAGATCTGATGCATTAATTGATTAAACTCTTTGGTATATTTAACATTCTGAAAGGGTCCATTCAGCATAGTGAGCACTTATACTCATGTCTATATTTGCAGGACATTTACTTAATGGAGTATTTTTACTTGGTAAAATTACCACATTTACTTCGGTAAAGGATCTGAATCCTGCTTCCACCACTGACTGACTCCTATTTGTTAAATAATAAGTAAGCAGAAAATGGTGAAATATATATATATATATATATTTTTTTTTTAATAAAGTCATCCAGTTCTCAGTAATTGTTAAAGTAGAGGGGGTGTACATGTAAAACATGAACTATATATGTAACAACCTTCTTTCATTTTGTTAGTTTGATTTGTACTTCCTGACTTTGTTTAGTGCTAACAAGGACGTTAGGATGCAGAGCAAAGTTATGAGTGTAAATACAGAGCGGTGGCCTCCTTGACATTACCATGGTGAAATATCTGACATTGGAAAGGTTACCTGATCCCATAAATGGCCATGGAAATCACTCACTCGCTGAATTGTGTTGATTTATAGCCAGTTTATTTAACAAACCCAGAGAATCCAATCATTAATCAGGGACAAATAATGTGACTTGTGCAATGACAATAAATTAATGTGAATGACATATGACAACAACACACAGTACATGTTTGGTCAGCAGTGGCAGAAGCAGCATGTTTTGCCAAGTCATGGAAGATCATAACCTAAACAGTCTCAGCCTCTTTATACAGCTTTCTAGCATGGGCAGCTTCACCACATAAAAAGACGTCAGTAAATACTTGTGTCTTTTTATGAGGTGAAGCTGATGATTTGAACATTTATTGGAATAATCATTATTTCTCATACTGTATTGTATACTGTGATCCTCATACACACTCTGTTTACATTGCACAGCATGGTTTCTTGCTCCAGGGCATAACAAACAAAAGCTTTGCTCTCTGCGTGTCCTCTGCGCTTAAGCAAAGGTTAATGAATGAAAGTCCATATGCTTAGCCAGTCATAATCTGCCATGGTGTGGACAAATCTGCACAAACTGGCAGCAGTCTGAGATCTCTATGAAATACCATTAATATTTCAAATACTAGGCAGATTAGAAAGTAATGAAATTATTAGCGCTGGTTACATGAAACTAGATGACTGGTGAATAATGATTGCTTCAGCCTTTTTGCAAAGTGTGCAACAGCCAGTGGATCCAATGTGCAAGGCATCTGTCAGGCTAGTTAGCTGAGTGCACATTCACCCACATTATATATTTATGTCATGTGAAATATGGCAAATATTTTAAAATAAATCACAGCAGTTGACCTTCATTTATGGAGGAAAGCATCTGTGTTGTCCTGTCTGTGTAGTTAAAAGTGACTAAAACTTCATGAGGGTGACATTATCCTGACATCAGGTTAGAAAATGGTGTAAGTGCCACGTTTTCGATGATTAGATAAAATGTTTAGATGAATGAAGATGGTGGGTTCCAATGTCCAGGTTTAGGTGCCTCTTGAAGCAACGTGCTGTGAACGTTCTGCATCTGCTTCACTCTGTCACTAAGACTGCATCTTCTTCTCCATGCTGAAATAACATAGAAACAGTCAAAGAGGGCAAACACGTCTGTTTTATTCCATGGCCGTAATCTGAAGGATGATTTCAGTTATTTTTAAAATGGACCTGATTATCCTAAATCTCACACTTTGATAATATTCCTCTTCAATTAAGTCACTGATGAAATGTTCAACTGGATTAAAAGTTATGGTGGCAAAATAAGGACCAGGTTAAAAATAACTAACAGCCCATCGGCCACATGAGATAAATGTTCACGACATCAGAATTTATTCCAAAAAGGTGTTTCCATCTCCCATTATGTGCATTAACTCTTTTTCAATAAAGGCAAAAACTACTTCAAGCCAGTATAATTTTTTTTTTTGTGAAATTTCAAAATGTGCTAATGACAACAGAAAAACACAGAATATTGCTTACTTGTACTTGATGAGACGACTTCCCTGGATTAGCTGTGCTGTCTCATTGGTCAAATGGCAAGCAAACAGCAGCCAGTTGCGTGGCTGCACCTTGTAGGCGAACCTCATGAAGAGCAGTGAATAGCAGGACAAAGCTGAGAGGAGGTAGAAAACATATGGGCAACAGTTTATTACAGCAGTGTCTCTTTATTAACCACCTACTGCTGGATACAGCTCAAACATATAAGATCAATATGTCACAGCTTTATTGCAAACAAAACAATAAATTATACAATAATACAGTACACAAACAAATTGTTGTTGTTCCTTCAAGACCCTTTTGAGGCAGAAGTCAAAGCTCTCTCATTCAGAATGTAAGACAGAAAAAGGAACAGTCACAGGAAATATCCCACTGATGCAGCAACAAAGTCAACTAGAAAAGGACATGGACCCCGCATGTGTACATCAGTGTATATCAGTGCAAGTGTCTGTGTGCATTACCAAAGGTCATCCTGCCACTGATAATCTCAGGGCTCTTCTTCATATCTGTGATGGCGGCTATAGGAAGACCCCAGTTTGCAACAGGCCCCCAGAAATGCTGTACAGATACACACACAAGTGACAAAATATAGCTTAGACCATATTCTTTATACGGCTTGAGCATTCATCTTACTCCCATTTAAAAAGTACCGGTTTCAAAAATACATGGGAGAAAAACATGATAGTAAAGATTTGAAAATCATGAACCTGTACACACTTAGAGGCAGTTTAACAGGCACGACTATATTGCACAGCACAAATAATCAAAGACAGATAAACCAGCAGGATGTGACAAATGAGGAGAAACACAGATGGAAAAAGATACACAGACAGACAGATGCCAAATAGAAAGGATAAGTACTTACCGTGCTGTTGAATGTTTGTTTTCAGAGCCACATAGAGGAGAAAAGAACATAAACAAAGATTAAACTTACTGATATGAGCTAGGTCACACAAGAGTTACTGCAACCAGGAAACTGCAAACAGGAGTAACAACCAGCTAATGTTTCCACATTATTTAATTAGGTTATAAAGGTTACATTTTAAAACCTGGAGGAAAATATTTAACCAGACTTAAAGCCAACTGTCTACAAGAGTTTTCACAATACAAGACGGCACACTTATTGATTACTGTATTTTCGACAAACAACACTCAAAAAAGAGCCTTGTTTGATCAGAAAGGCAAAGAAACATCAGAAATGCCACAGGCCATACAAGCCATCAGAATAATCTACAGTGTATGTTCTTGACTTTGGACTAGATTACACGCTTGGCTCCTCAAAACATAAGGCAGAGATAACCATCTTTATCTATGATACATGTAAACAAAGATGGCTTCTTGCGTCACTCTGTCATAGTTTAGCCTTTACTCTAAATTTTAAGCATGCCGCAAGTCTGTGGCAAGAAGACACACCACCAGAGCATCAAGTGAACATTAACCAGCCTCTTGACTACATGTCAAAAAGTAATAAAACTAGTTTGCCTTTAGCTTTAAAACCATATTCGACGCTTCAAAGTAGAATCCAGGTCAAAACTGCTGTTAGAAGCAAAAAGCTCTTATAGCGTTTCAGAGCTTCTCGCGAGTTACGACCCACTTTCAAGGCTTGTTGATTGCTTCTAAAGCAACTGACAACATATCTCCTTAAGGGTTGGTTAGAAGATGTGTAAAAAAAAAAAAAAAAAACTACTTCATCCACGGTGTTCTCTTCATTTACAGTCTCAGTCTCATAAACTGGAGAAACAAGTTTATTGAACGCTAACGTGACGTTACAAAAAGCACTATCGTCCTTGAAAACTAGGAGAGAAAAACGACGCCAATACTATAGACACTAATGTTCACGCACAAAATGTCAAAACAAAGGCTCTGATCAGGACGGTGCGTTCAGCTTGTTGTAGAACATCGGCTAACGTTACTTAGCGAGTTAGCTTTAACCTTTAGCGTGCGCGCTAATAGAAAATATAGCTGGTAGCTTCCGAAACATACCTCGTCAAATAATCCCTGAACTCTTTGCTCTTCAGGTGGTCAATAGCTTTCCGTGCAATTGCCCCTGCCATGGTTTAACGCTGGGTTAGTGTATACTCAACCGAGATCACTACTCTTTCCGTGCTGAAGGGCGACTGACAAGTAAGCTCAAAGGACGACTGCTCTAATTTCCAACCATAACATTGGCGTTTTACGACACTGTCGCAATAAACGTTACGCAGGGCAACCTCAGCGGGCCGTCTGTCCCGACTCTGGATTGGGAAAAGACAAGATAAGATTAGAAATATTACTATTGTAGGAAGCACTAAAACGATAAGGTTAAGAAAAGGCTGCCCATGTCGCTAATGCAAGTTGATGAATGTAAGAAACTCACTTTTTTTTTATATGCTAAGTTTATTACGTTTTCACAGAGACACGTACAGTGTTATTTGTTGGACATGAAAGCTCTACAATTTACTGAAAAGCTACAGCTCAATGTAAGTAGCTCACTATGCTGTGCTTGGAGATAACAAAGAAGAAAACAAATGAAATGGGGCACTCAAATTCATAAAACAAATGTTCTACCTCTACTATTTAATGTGCTTCTAGTTACTGTATTTGAAATTATATTGATGTCATTGCAAGAGTGCCAGATTGTCTTACATTTCTTGGAAATCTAGCGAATTTAGTTCTGATCTTGATCACTGAGGAACATCAACTGGATATTAAAAGTCATCCTTTGACTTTCCATGCAAAACAAGGAGCCAATGGGTCAGTATCCAAAGTTGGTTAAGGCCATTCAACATTTTTTCAAACTTACACCTGCAAACATCATGTCAGGGGTTCTGGGTGAATACTGTCCCCACATAATAAACACAATTATTCTGTTCTGGTAAAATATTTATATTCATAGCTCAGCAAAGAACTAATCTGAATCAAAAATTTTTGTTTTTGTTTTTCTTTTAAAAAAGAAAGTAGCACATCACGTGTCATGTGTCAGTTTATTTCGTCTGTTTAAATCTTGCTTATTTATTCACTTATCTAATTTGTCATTTTGTCCAATTATTCTTTTTGTTGTTCTTCTTGTGACGTTATATCATCGTGTTGTCATGAGTTATAATTATCATTTGCCGATACAACAGATGGGAAGCCATCAAGAAATCCCTCCACTTCAACAACAATGAGAGACAGGAGGAAGATGACCCCCTCTACAAAATACGTCCCCTGGTCACTCACCTGACATCCAAATTGGTCTCCATCCCAATGAGTGAGGAGCTGTCCGTAGATGAGCAGATGGTGCCGTTTAAGAGAAGACACAGGTTGAAACAGTACCAGCCATCAAAGCCAAAGAAGTGGGGCTATAAGATTCTCATCTTGGCAGGATCTGATGGTGTACCACACAACCTTGAGATCTACATGGGGAGAGTGAACCAACTTCCTGAGCTGGCAGATGTTGGAGCTGTTGGAAACGTCGTCCTCCGCCTGGCCCAGCCAATCCCCAAGGAAGAGAACTACAAGCTCTTCTTCTACAATTGGTTCACTAGTGTCCCTCTTGTACTCACACTGGCTCAGCAGGGAATTCACTGCACTGGCACTGTTTGTGCCAACCGATTACCTGGGGTCAACCTGAAGAGCGATGCTGATCTGAAGAGAGCAGGATGTGGGGCATTCGAAGAGAAGATGGCCCTGGTGGGAGAAACCACCTTGCGTGTTGTCAAGTGGTACGACAACCGCTCTGTGACCCTTCTGAGTGACCACACTGGAGCCAACCCTGTCACCGAGGTTGACAGGTGATATTATTTTCTATTATCATATCATCTTTCTGAAAAATAGATGATCTGTTTGGTTTTGGCATGTTTTCAAATATAAAGGACACTATATAGATAAATAAATAATCTGTTATTGTTATCACAGGTGGGATCGCAAGCAAAAGAAATACTTCAAAGTCCCCCGCCCTGCTGGAGTAGGAGGAGTGCAGGAGTATAACCAGGGCATGGGTGGGGTGGACCTGCTCGACTCACTGATTGCACTCTACTGCACCAAAGTCAGATCAAAGAAGTGGTACCACCGGCTGGTGTTCCACTTCCTGGACATGATCATCACTACCACCTGGCTGCTCTACTGAAGAGACTGTGAAGGCACTGGCATGGGGAAGAAAGATGAAATGAATCTCTATACCTTCAAGTCATACATTGCAGAGGGCCTCTGCAAAAGTGGGAAGAGCCTGGAGAAGAAGAGAGGTCGTCACAGCCTGTCCTCTGCTGGCGCATATGAGGAGAAGAGGAGGAGAGGACCCACAGCTCCCATTCCTGTCCCAGATGTGCGCCTGGATCAAACAGCCCACTGGCTCATCATGACAGGGGACAAGGGACGATGCAGGGTGCCACGGTGCAACGGTACACCAAAAGCCATGTGCCGCAAATGCAATGTCCACCTCTGCTTCACCCCCATGATTGATGTATGATCAGGGACCCCAAAGCTCCCCCAAAATAGGGTGTAATATTTTTTCCCCAAAAATTAAAAAGTCATGCAGTAGAGGGTTAATGAAAAAAAAAAAAAAACATTTATTGCTCATGCAACAGCACAGGACATCACACCACTCAGTCATCTCTTCATTATAGTTACCTGGGGGAGCGAAATGTTTTTTCAAGAACAATTTTATACAAACATAAAACAGAAACAGTATTTTGATAAAACAACAAATGCATCATTAAATTCAGTGTCAAATGCAAGTACACCTACAGTCATTAACAACTCATGCAATGCACTCAACATTATGCCTACAAAATAACGAAAATGAATGCAATAAAAAGGTAACGAGCTGTAAATCCCAGGGAATCCAGACGATGCAGGTGGACTAAAACAACACTAGGGGGCAATAATGAGAAAGCTTCGTTGACCTGCCCATCTTGGTGGTTGTAGAATGGCTGCTTACCTAAAATCTAAAATTTAAAGTCAGAAATGTAACAAATACATAAGTGAAAGGGAACTGTCAGTCTTTCTATTTCAAGTCTATTTTTTTCATCGGAAACGAATTTCGAAATTATTGACTCAACTGGCTTTTATCTAAAACTATAAGAGAAACAGGACATCCTGTAGAGGGCAGCATTGCACTTCACAGTGTAACGTAAAACCTGCCAGAAATTCAAACGAAGAAGAAGAGTGAGTTTACAGTGCCAAGGAGGTTGAACGAATTTGTCCTGTGTTGTGTGTTTTTAAGCTTCGAGCCACGTTTGGTTCTGTGTTTATGATGTTATAGAAGTTTATTATTACGACACTCATGCGTTCGTATTGTGAGAAGCTTCGGTTCGCCTGCTAGCTTTAGCCGCAGCTGAAGTGTCCGTGCCTCAGAGTGATCTGTCGGCAGACTAGATGTCTGTCAGACGGGCTGTGGTGGACTGTGTTGTGTTGTCCCTGCAAGATGCCTGTGTGTTTTATCCGTGCTGTGGAGGCTGTTTCTCGAGGATTCACGTTGATCAACAGGACACGGCGAGGTAAAAACACAAACAACCAAGGAAAATCATTAGTTTCATTTCTGAGGCGGAAATGGCGGACCGTGTCTTCTAAACATTAACTCACAGTGATAAATACCCCAATTGAACTAAAAATGACCGCCAGAACTTTTATCCGACATGATGTGATTCATGTCATTATTGATTATACCCTGGAAATGCAAAACCTGAACCTAGTGTGAACGTTAACTCTACATGGTTTTATATAACGTTACTGACGTGAAGTACTCACCGTGTTGTGAGTCGCGTTGAGGGACTACAGTTTGTATTGTCGTTGTACAACAGTGTTGAACTATAAAAACTCACTCAAAACAAGAACAATGTGTGAGGAATATAACTTAAAAGTTATCTTTGAGCAAATTTTCACTCACCAAGATTTTGGAACAAGCAAAAATATCTGGTCTCAAAGAAGCCACAGTTGTCTTAAAAGGACTGAAAACAAGAGCATTTATCTGGATATAAAGAAATTCAGAATTCAACAGCAGTTTTTTACTTGGAGATGTTGATCAAACAGCTTTATAAGTCTAGAAGTTCTAGTTTCAAACACACTTGAAACCAGTGAAATGTAAAACAATGACATAAAAACTGCCTGGTAAGAAGACAGATCAGACACTAAATAAGATATTTCATCTTACTGAGATTTCACTTTATGCAGTATGTTGAATCATAAATAGATGAAGCTTGTGTAGCTCCCTCCCACTCACATGGACACACCTCCATCTGTGTTCCCTGTCCACCCACCGCAGATGCAGATGTCCAAAGTGTGGGTACAGCTGTCTGAGGGAGCAGGCTGATTTCAGATATCGTCTCTCGCTGAGGGTCACCCGGGATGGATGCATATTTGGAGTAACAGTATTTGGAACCTGCTTGAACCCATTTTTTGGTATTCATGCAAGTGGCTTACAGAGGTGAGCGTGGAAATTAATTTCTGCCATTCGTCACTCTGCTGTATGAACATAATTTATTATTATTTTTTGTTTGGATTGAATTTGACCCTTGTTGGTAGTGTAATCAACCTCACACACAACCCAAATTATTTCAGCTTTGTGTAATTACAGGCAAGTTAAAGATATTTTAAACATGCTAAACAAGTATCTAACACTATTTTCTATTGTAGTCTTGGTGTGGAGAGCTTATGCTACATGTAGTATAACTCGTGTGTCTGGAAGCCGTGTAGTATGTGGCAGGGTCTCGACACATTTTGTGTCATGATCCATTCAGTTTAGTAGACAGTGGCTTAATAAATAGTAGCGCATATTAAATATTTGGTGTTCGCTGTGTGAATCAGCACCTCTGCTCTTCTTCACCTGAAGGTGAATGATTTATTTCAGTGGAAGTATTTATTTCATGCGAGCTGGTCTATCTCTGCTATGAAACACTGCAGCAAACCCTGTGTTGGTCAGAGGGAATGTGCTAGTTAGCTTTATTTTATCCGTGTTGACTGTGGCACTTTTAAAAAGCTCAGTTTTATGAAAAGCAGTGTGTGTTTTTTGCTGTGTCTGTGATGTCTATGTCTATGTAGGTTGGTGGAGAACTCGGATGGAGCAGTTGGAGCGTCAACCAGGTCCATGTTGTTGCGGAAGGCTGTCGAGGACTGTTTCATTGGAAGACATTTCATCTTTGGTATAAAGGTACTATGCCTTTGTGCACTGGATGTCTTAATGGCTTAAGATTGGCTTGTATCAATACTGATATTGGTTTTTATTAATATATGTATTTATGGACAGCAGTAGCTTGTGAATTGGAGTGTGTCTTCAGTCACACTGCAGGGTTAGAGTGTGTTACGGCATTTGACAGATTATTAAGCTCTTTTAAGTCATTTTTAGTCTCCAAGCAAACTGAAGCCAAGTGAAAGGAGACCCACCTCTTTAAGTCTCATTTTGTTTTAGATGAAATCTAAAACTTAGTTAAGTTGCAATGACAGCTGTAAGTAGTAACAATATTGTAAATATAGCTAGAAGTAGCTTTTAGCGTAATCCTTGTTTTTGTTATTTGTGCGGCTGTTCCTCACAGCCACACTTTGCTAAGAACAGTGTAATAGCTGTTAGAAGATTTCTCAGTGTCTGTATTGTATCAGCTGTCCACAGTTTGTGCTTTATTGAACTCCATGTACTGATTCTGCTCGCTCTCACCCACCCCTGGTCTTGTCTGTCTCTCAGGCAACCGATACAGAACGTTGGCCTTGGTTAGGAGGGTCTGTTGTGGATGGCTCCAGCAGTAAAGACATGGCCCAGTTCATTGCCAGTCAGATGATTCTTCCCAAAGCTCCAGGACTGGAAGGCTGCACGGTGGCCAGCTATTATCACATCCTTCTTCAGAAAGCTGCAGAATGTGAGCTCGGCGCCACTGATCCCAGCAAAACCTGCAGGCCCCCAGCAACAACCCTGCTGCTGATTCCTCACCATTCTCCAGCCAGCAGCTTCAATAACGGAACACTTTGTGCCTTAGGTTTTCTTTCGCCGTCACTGCAAAGGTACTGATATTAAGAAGCTGCTGATAACTATTGCTTTCTGTCTGATAACGCTCAGAGTGTAGTATGACTGTACAGACATCATGTTTATGTTTTTTATCACTCTTTTGAAACTCTTTAAGTCTTTTGTGGCCATTTTACTACAAAATGTAAGCAACAGCCTAGATCTTCAGTCTCCTGTGTCAGGTGGTGTTAGGGGATGAATTGTCGACTTTTATGACATTTCTTGACAGTTGCTTTTGATCCCATCCTAGATCACAGTACCACGACCGCAGCCTTTCTCCCACTCCTCCATGGCAACAATCACTAGGACTAGTCACTTCATCTGCAGAACAGGAGGAGGGCTGCAGTACCCAGGACAATGGAGATGAGAACAGCAGACACACAGACAGCAACAAAACACCGCATCGTGCACAGAGAGGCAGGCGAGAGGACCATGAAGTCACAGAGGAGACGTTGCTGTCATTTGTCAAACATCCACACTCATCTAATGAGAAAGCTGTTGGAAACACCCCCATCCTGACCGCTTGGTTCAGTCCCTCCCCACCTGGCCACAACAGCTCCAAGGCGAAGAGGTTTTCTACCAGACAGCCCACTGAGACATTTTTGTCAAGCTCTTTGGCTTGGGATGATTTACCTTTCTCTGAGAGTCTCACAGAGTTTTTATGTGAGGAAAACAAAGATCTTGACATTGTTTGTGAAACAGAGCCACATCTCAATGTGCAAAATCAGAAAGAAGCAACAAGAAACAACCTGGAAATCAGATTACAAGAGAAGAACTTATTATCTGAATCAACATCTGCTTGTAACACACAGATTACAGTCAGCCACTCATGGAAATTAGTGGACCTCACTAATACACCTGCGCCGAGTGGAGGTGACAGACACAATTTGTCTGACCAGAATCCTGCTGAATGTCTAAACAAGAGTCAAGACAGACACATTTGTCCCCAAAGCCGCAGTCAGGAAGATGAGAAAGTTAGTTGTTTTGAAAATGAAGATGAAGAGCAGCTTGAAGGGAATACCTACAATTGTTCAGCAGACCTATTCAGTAGCTCGCTCGTGATCGATATGAACACAAACACACTCAGCACGCATGCAGAAAGTGTGAAGCCAGACGGATGGCACCTCAGCAGTGAAACAGTTGATGTACCACGTTCAACACCAGACAAACAGAAACTGAAAAGTCATAAACGCATCAACAGAGACAGTTTAAATCCACAAGACCTTGACTTCATCCCTCCCTCTCAGTCTACTCCCATTGTAAAAATGGCTGTTTTATCTGGGTCACCTGCCTCCTCATACAGAGAGTTTGCTGAATTCAGTTCACAACCAACCAGTACAAATCCAGCCAAAACCACCTCTTCTCTTTGTGAATTAAACTGTGTCGGCGGTAATCAGATGTCCCAGTGTGGAAGAGAGTCTACGAAAGAAAACCTGTTGTGGAGCACGACATCCAGCAGACACAGCCAGAGATTTACCCCAAAAAGGAGGTTCTGGAAACCAGACAGACAGAGAAGCCGTCTGCTGGCTCAGCAGCACCTGAGGGTTCAGAAGGGGTCTCTACACACAGGCTCAACAGGACGCATCAGCCACAAGTGTGACTCAAGTGATCATGATTACGAGGACAGTGAAGCAGTTATCGTTCCTCCCACTCCTGCTGCTAAAACACTGCAGAGTGTGAAGCTCAGGAGAAGAAGGCAGACTGAAAACAGCAGCAGTGGTTTGGGTTATACTCAGGAAGGGCAGCGAGGAGGTGGAGTTAACTGTAAAAGAACTCTGTTGGCTCAAAGTCTCACATCATCACAAAGAGGTCTGCTGCAAACAGGAAGCTGTAACAGTGAGACAGTTGATGAGGCGAGTCCGAATGGATCTAATAGTTCCCGCCTTGATGATGAGAACGAGGCATGCAATTGGTCCAGAGATTTGTTCTCCGACTCGGTCTAAGAGGTTCTGTCGCAGGTGGACTTAACAGATTGTTCCAAACATTTTCTAATTCCAGAGCTCATATTAAACACTAAAGATAGGAGAGAGGCTGTTGAAGGACACCACAGAAGAAGCCTTACACCTCCCCATGTTCTGCTATTTGCACATTTAACAATTTATGAGTTCAGCTGCTTCAGATGAAGCACACAGCCATGCAGTCTTCATTGACGTACATTTGCAGTAGAATAACTTGTACTAAACATCTCAATGCCCAACTTCAGCAACCTTCCCAGAAGAGTGAATGCTCTTACAAAGGTGGGCAGCTCTTCCCAGTGCCTGTGGGTTTGGAGTGAGATCACACATGGGATTATGTTTGGATGTCCACATTCTTACAGGGATTTATTTTAAAAGGGAGAATCTCCTGCACACGGTTCACTTTTTAATATTTAAGCCTTTTATTGGAAACATCTCAGGTATTAAAACCTTTGGATCTGATGAATGTTTGAACATCAGGTGTGTCATTTTTGCCTTGTCTGAAGTACATGGACCAAACTGTGTAAGATGTGCCAATGATACATTAGTAACTCTGTGTTGCACTTGCCCATAACCCTGTCTGTTCTCCATTGGTTCTGCAACTTACTAAAGTGAAGTGACAGTTAAAGGATAATATCTGTAGCTGCTACATCAAAGGACCATTGCAATTAAAACACTCAAATTCTTGGCAAATATTTATTTTTCTTTTTTTGCACTTTAGTCTGTATTGATAGATGATAGAAACAGGCAGGAAATACTGGTAGAGAAGAGGTATGATGAGGAGCAAAGATCCCCAGCTGGAATCGAACCAGGGACATTGTACTTTGAATATATGGAATGCATCATAACCCCAAGACAACCAAGATGCTCTGTCACTCAGTCTAATTTGAATCAGTCTGCTCCCGGGTATGTCTGTTGGCAACAGAGTCTTAAAGATGACCCGCTGTTCTTCTGCTTGCTACTGTGTGTCTTTTTGCAGGGGTGTTAATGCAGCGATGAGTGTTTTCAGTGTCATGCCAAGGAGCTAAGAATAGTGGCCACCAAATATCATGACTGCAATGTTCTGGGTGTGTGAGTGAGAGTGAGATGAAGATGATGTTACATGAGTTGAAATGGAACTGGGACAAGAACAGCTGGAGCTTTGTACTGTATGTGTTGCAGAGGCAGGGTTGGTATGCAGTCAGCTGGGTATGGCACGATGTGTCTGTGGATGTTACAGCATCCTAGTTGGTTGATCATTTTTATTTGAAGCACCGTATGTACTTTTTCAGAATGGAAACTTCAGAGTGCTTCAGAGGTGCACATAAAAGCTATTTTGTCATATGTGTCATGACCATCTACTGAGGCCTTGGAGACAGAAAGGCAGTTGAAAGGCTCAGAGGACTTGTCATCCCTGGATCCAGGGATGGCAATGACTGTCAGTCAGTTGGTTGGTCCAGGCTGAAATGTCTCAAAGACCGAAGGATGGATTTCCATTCGCTCGTCTGCATCCCACTAGGCAAAGCAGACCTGGCTGTGGAAGCCATTTTGCTCAAACTTGCAGAGTATGCCGAGTAGATGGATTGGACTGAGGTCAGATCATACTCTGATACGAACAAACTGCTCCAGAGTTTGTTTGGAACCAGAACAAGATCTGCTCTCAAGGGACTTGGCCTGGTTGTTGGTCCGCAGGAGGGTTCAGTTGACAGCTTTCATACCAGCCCAAATTAATGACACTAACTACGCAAATGCACCAGGAACCAAACTGATGTGAGAGTTTGATTACAGTTAGGTTTTCTTGACAATGAGCATTCCAGCCTCACAGAGCTGCCAGCATGACTGCACTTTCTTCTACTATTTACTTCTATTTCTCTCCTGTTAACTTTGCCAACAAGTTGGGCAACAAAAATCTTTTAGTACATTTAGAAACCACTGAGCAATGTTGCATCTGTTAAGAGCACTAGCACCTAAATATGATACAGTTGGTGGTTGGTACAAAATGCATGTCGGTGTGTTCTTGCAGTGCTTCTGCTGGCAGAGCGTTTAATCCACTTTTCATATGTGTGGTTGCATAAAAAGGAAGGGCCTGTACCCTGTGCTGAAAGGTACAGTCGTACAGAACGTTAGCTATGGGAGTACTCAACAACTTCAGGCTGTGTCGTTTTGAAATTTGGCGTGTGTGTGCCAGAGAAGTTTGGCTCCAGTTGCTTCAATAATAAAAATAGTAAATATAACTTTCAAGTGTCAGTAAATTTAAACACTGCAAGTGTCAGTTCATGTACTTTGGACCTTCAGCCCATTTGGGTTTTGTAAAAATTTGAGTTTAAAGTCTGATCTGATGGTGGTGCTTAAAGAAATGCCCACACCTCTGAAGAAGTGCTTGTTTGTTCAACCTTATTACCAACCTTAACTCAACTTAAGTTAAATGCACACAAATTAAAAATGCTGTGTAAAACAATACAGAACGTGAATTTGCTAGTAATTTTGACTTCTGTTCAATTGATAACACGACAAAAACAAGATATTTAATGTTTGACCTCATCAACTTTTGTAAATATCTGCTTATTCTGAATTTGATGCAGCAACATGTTTCAAACAAGTGGGAACAGGAGAAACAAAAGACTGGGAAACACCTGTTTGGAAGAGTCCACAGGTAAACGAGCTGATTGGTAACAGTTGATGGTGTCATGATTGGGTATGGAAGGAGCATCTTCGAAAGGCTCTCATTTCACCCTCTCCATTTTCTAAAATAACAGCGTACACACGTGTCTGAAGAAAACTTTTCGTTTACACTAACCTGTGTGTGTATGCCGTCGATGCTGGCGGTGATGCGGACTGGCTCTTTGTGCAAGATGGCTGACCTCCGAGCACTCATTCGTCTCTGCTCCTCGATATAATAGAGCAGCTGTAATTGCAAATGCAATCATATGAAAAGGGTTTGCACCAACGTAAATGTGACTGCTACTCTGAATGCATCCATGATCACCATAGCCAAATGAAAATGTAAACATAAATCGCACTTCTGGCGCAGGTGCGAGTTCTGCCGTATAAAGTGACGTCGGCTACCTAAAACTCCATTTTTCTCTGTTTTTCTCCGTTTACATGCAAACGTGCAACTGAAGTTTTCCAAAATCTCAACTCTGGCCGGAGTTTTTAGAATGCATCATTTTCAGAGGCGAATTCTCCGTTTGTGTAAACGAAGGGAAATGTCTCATTTTCATATTATCCGTGTACGTGTTAACGGCTTCAGCTCACACTACACACTGCATGTGTTCAGGAACACTTTCTGAAACTTGTCGGTAAACACAGTTCATTTGCAAATGATTGCATGTTCTTTTTGTTAACCTTTTACACAACATCCTGGCGTTTCTGGAGTCAAGTCTGAATATAAATCCCTTAATTGGGCTGGTGCCCTCTTATCTGTGTACACACATGTATAACAACCAAAATCAATCTGACCTGCACTCACCAAAGAAAGCTTTTAAATGCAGTCCCTCTTCTTCCTGGAATAATGTAGTTAAGACATGAAATTGTCAGAAATGACTGAACTGTCAGAGCATTGAAGTCCATCTGAAAGGATCGTTTTCCAGTTTGGTCTTGATAACTGTGTGTAACTATGTGTGCTCGCAGCTGTCTCTTTGAATTACCTTTCTAACTTCTAATTGATTCAGGATCCATGTGACTGCTTGACTGGTGTCTGACTTACTGTACTCACTGACTAAAATATGACATTTAAATGAGGATTAACATGACTATTTTTTGTGAATTGGCCCTTAGCCTCTTGTTGTCTTATAAATACAGTCCCAGAACATGATCCGTTACCAAAATTTGCAGCTGTGTGTGTGTGCCAAGGGAAGACCCTCTTTCCTTTGCTTGCACCTAGTACAGTACGTGAGCTATGTCACCAATGGAAACAGTCACAGCCCCTATCTGTCAGGCATACGTGTCGTACTTCGTGTATGTGCATCAGTACTGCTTGAATTATTATTATTATTTAGCTCTTTCTTTTTCTTTTTCTTTCTTTCTTTCTTTCTTTCTTTCTGTGTTTAATAAAGGGAAGGTGCATCTATGTTATTTTGTGAAATAATTTCATTGAAATTGCATTCTTGCACCTTCTGCCCACATGACATGCTCAAATACCAAAAAGCACTATTGTACAAATGACACTAACATGGGGCAACAACTGGACAGTATAAAGCAAAAACACTTTTTATATAAAACATTGCAACTGACTTTTGCTGAGTCTTTACACAGTAAACAACTGTGTGTCTGCTCTGCCAGTGTTTTTGAATATACGATAAAAAACCAAAAAAGGACTGTTTTTAACTTTATTGCAATATCTTCTTGCGCACATATTTTGCGTACAATCATTTCATGCATGTTTTTATTAGCACCAAAATTAGTGAAGTATAAGTTGACGTCTGATCTGTGCCACAAGACTCATCTGAAGTGGTTCACTACGTGATTGTGCGTGTGTTGCTGCGGTGTTTCCATTGCACTGTTTCCAGGGAAAAATGCACTACTGGGCTGTGGACATCGAGTAGTGTGGCTGTAACATTAGAGCGCTTTAGTGACTAAGAGCCGTGACAAGCACATGGTGTGGAAGGGTGGAGAAATGGCTTAGTATGGAGTTGTCAACAAAGCGTCAGCCGGGGGCCGTCTCATACTCTGACACTGGAGAAGCTTCCCTTTGTAGAATTAAAGCAGACAGATCCACCGCAGGTTTCTTCTTCAGTGCGTGTATGATAGCTAACATGCAACTAACAATCCGAAGACTCAAGTGGAAACTGTGGGTTCAGGTATTCATTCTTAAACTCCACAGTCGAAGCTCACCGCATGCAACAGACGGGTTTGTGACTGACCGTGACCTCTGGCCTCCCTGCAGAAAAGAGACAAAAAATGAAGCTTCCTAAGAGAATTAAGTCAATATTCTATTGTAAGTACGAGTGTCAGGCACTGTGCTGTACTCATTCCCTTCATAATGACAACTTGGTTTACTGCATATTTGTGTATTTAAAAAAAAATGACTTCCCTGATGCCGTCTACTTGTGATGTGAGTGAAATATTGTGTCTATTAGCTACAGTTCTGTGGTCTCCGGCTGGTCCTCTGTGGGCTGGTCTCAGTCCCCCTCCATAATGGGCCATGGAAATTTTGACGTTGGATGGCAGCGCTCCTTATAAGCACCTGTCCTTCCGCATCACACCAAGTCCCAGTATGAAAAGCGTGTGATTGTTTTCCAAATGAGAGTGTGCGTAGATAGTAGACTGGCACTATATAGCTTCCATGGAGGTCTGTTTCCCCATTCAGCTGCAAGCAGGACCTGGTTGGACACTGCACGCTGGGAGCTTCACACTGCACATCACACTATTTGTCGATCTTCTATCAATATAACATGGAGGTAAGAGAATATTCTACTTGATGTACATGTTCATTCAGTCTGTGCTACTGTAGTGACTTCTCTGAATTTACTTTCACTGTTAAAGTAATCAGGTAACAGTTTACTTAAATGTGCTTAAACAAAGTAGCAGTAATAGAAAACTGGTAAACTTTTTAAGTGAATGTTTACCTGATTGAAACTGCAGCATAAAAGAAGAGAGTTACACTACTGAATGTAATTGAAAAAAGGTGTAAACCAGTGATGTTCATTTGGCTGAAATAAGGACATGAGGCTTTAATCAGTAGTAGCATGCACTGCCTTAGAATGTCTTAACACCTGTTAAGCTTTGAGTAGCAACCCATGGTGCATGCAAAGACAAAGACTGTTATGCAATCAGAGAAAGCGTTAAAATCAGCCCCCCTCCCATAAAAGTTAACACAGACAATATCTTTTTAGTGCCATTCTTTTCTTTAATCTTGTCCCCCGAGCAGCATTAACTGTGCTCTGTACTCTGCAGGAGGCACACTGTGTCCAGAAAGCTGTTAGCCACTCTGCATCACTGTTGGCAAGTCTAAACATCCAAAGAGAGCAAGCTCAGTTCTGCGACTGTGTGGTCAGATGGCAGCAGAACCCAGGTCAGCTCTACCCTGCACACAGGTTAGCAACATAAAATGGTTTTGTCAATCGCAAACATGCCATCAGGTACAAACTGCCAGAAGATTAGAAATTCTTGTTTATATTGTCAGTTGTAAACCTTGAGCAACATCACATATCTAGTTACTCTTTTCCCTCAGGTGTGTCCTGGCAGCTTCTAGTCCAGTCTTGGCAGCTATCTTGTCCTCAGCTGGTGCCCTGGTGGAGCTGCAGGATCCATGTCTGTCTGACTATGTACTAGCACTTGTTTTGGACTACATTTACACAGGGGCCTTGCCAAACACTTGCACCCAGCAACAGCATCGCAATCTGCTCACTGCTGCCTGCTACCTGCAGATGGATGAACTGCAGGAGGCTCTGAGGACAGAGATGAAAAATGCAGATAATGCAAGTGCAACTGGAGATGAAAATCAGCCATATGAAGACATTAATGATACTTATAGTAAAAGTGTGAACACCTTTAGTAAGTGTCTGCCATTATCAGACAGTTGCAGTGTTGATTCACTGGAGAGAGAGGATCACTGTTGTGATGAAATGGATACAGGGAGAAGTAGCTGGAAAAATGGTGCAAGCCCTCTAAGCAATGTGGGTACTGGAAGTAGTGTGAATGCAGATTACTACAGACAAGTAACTTATCTGATGCCTCAGGATTTGATCCAAAATATCCCTCACACCACTGAAGAGCACAGGGTGACAAGAGTGGACAAAGAGGTGCAAAAGGATCACTTTCACTCAGCTGGCACAGTGAAACCAGAGAGTTGGCAAATGTGCGCAGAGGAGGAGCAAGCGAGGACAGCTCAGAACAGGAGGAGCTTGTATTCACTCTGCACTGCTGAGGTGCAAGAGGAACAGACAAGTGAAGCAGAGAAGATGCAGCGACTGTGTTCAACAGTGAAAAGAAAAGCAGAAGAGAAGCAAACTAACAGACAAGAGGAAGACAATATCCATCACTCCCCCCTTCTTCATCTCTCGACTTCCCACCTTAAGGACAATGTGTCTCCGTCACTGTGCTCCTCCTCGCCCTCACCCTCATCCTCACATCCATGCTGTGGGGCAGTGCCTGTGATTCGTCACAGCAGTACAACCGCTATGGTCGAAGCGTCTACAATGCCTGTTTACCATCCAGTGTCCCAGGCCTCAGTCAGCTCCAGCTTCCCTGACTCACGATCAGGAAGCACAGACAATAACAGAATTGTTGAAGGTATTACCACGAAACACAAAAATCATGATGGGGCACAGAATCAGGATTATAGAAACAATAGAAACCACACTGGAACACAGAGTTGGGATTACAAGGATAGTTTAGATCAATGTGCAACACAGGAGTTATGTTACAAATCCAATGCAGGTCACTCTGACATCCTAAAACAGGATTACAGCAGCAGCAATACAGCTCATGATGAACATATGGACAATGGATTACCCCACATCACAGATGATAATGATCACCATGCTCATTGTGATTCATTTCAGAAGGGTCACACAAAGCATCGTGGGGATGATTCAGTGCCACCGAATGAGGATTGCAGTAGTTTTACCCGAGTATTAATGTATAAAACTGATTGCAGTTTTGATGAGTTCCCCCCAAAACACAAGCGACCGGATTGCTCTGATTGCCACAATGCCTCAATGGCGACTGCAGCAGATGAGCGGTCCATTCACTCAAAAGATCCGAGTGCTGTAGTTCCACTTCCTGTGCAGGAGTCAGACACAGGAAGTGACTCTCACTGTGAGGATTTGTCTCTCGAGGGAGAAGCGAAAGAGGAGCACAATTACTCAAGCAGGTGTCCAGTTCAAATGGATGGACAAGATAGCCACTGTGACCCTTGTGGACTTAAAAATGATTGGTACCCCAACTTGCCTAAAGATGAGAGAGGCACAAAAGATGCTGCTTCTGGCCAGTATGAACATGACGACAAGGACACAGCTATGGATAATGTTACTGGTTGCACATCTCTGCAACATGAGAACATCCTGGGCACTGAGGTCTCAGAGCCACACCCAAGTTTTACAATGCGTATGGACACCAACATGTCTGACCCTGCAATTAATGTTGTGGGGCAGTCATACCGCGGGCATCTTCGTTATCACTGCCTACCCCAGAGGGACACAAAGGTATCACACAGAGACTCTGATCACAATCACTCCCACCCGAGCCACCCTGATCATTCAGACCAATCCAATGATGAGGAGGAGGTTGGTAACGCTGCCACTCCAGACCTCAGTCCTCTTAGGCAGCACTTTGGTACTACAGACCAGATTCTACTGCTGGACATTAGCGCCAAACCTGCAGAGCTGTTGGTGTCCTATAGACACAGATCCGATGGACAGGAGAAATCGCTTGCATTCGGCCAAAGGGACACCTTTGGAAACGGGCTTGGGGAGAAAGATAGAGAGCACCGGAATGATGCAACGTCTGTAGCAGGTGTTGACAAGAGAAAAATTGTTCGAGAGCAAACCAGACCGGGACCTGAGGTTATACATAAAGCTGGGGCTGTGGTGGGTGCGAACCAGACCGCTACTTTGGCAGCCTGTTCACCTCCTCGAGTGCCAGGCTCTGTACAAACCCCTGTGTCATCTACCTTGTCTGTCTGCATGCCTTCTACCGTTTCAGTCAGCATGCCAACAAATATATCAGCTCCTCTGTCAACTCCTGTTCACCCTTTCCAGTGCTCTCTATGCGAGCGTTCCTTCAGCCAGCGAGGCTCTCTGAATAGACATGTGCGGAGCCACCTTGGCGTACGGCCCTTCCCCTGCCCTCGCTGCCCTATGACCTTTTCGCGTCAGTACCGCGTCTCGGAGCACATGCGTGTTCACCAGCGCTGTGTCCTTGGGGGTGACTTTCAAAAG
Source organism: Chaetodon auriga (assembly GCF_051107435.1). Classification (NCBI taxonomy): domain Eukaryota; kingdom Metazoa; phylum Chordata; class Actinopteri; order Chaetodontiformes; family Chaetodontidae; genus Chaetodon; species Chaetodon auriga. Next base: position 14,838,408 of record NC_135074.1, on the reverse strand, counting down.
CCCCCTGCGTCTTCAATATGAGGAAATGAGGAGAGGCTACAAAAGTGACTGTCCTGTTGTTTGGAGGAATTACATGAAAGATGATTAGGGCATTTAATAGATAAACATCAGAGATCAGAATTAATGGGTATCTACGCCCTCCAGGGGCCAACAGTAGGAGCTGACCCTGATAAAGCTGCAATGCAATGAAAATCGGCCATTCCGCTTAAGGACAAAAGGGAAAAGTAAGCAGTAAGTGATGGAAAAAAATTAGTTAATGCATCAATCAATTTTTTCAACAATGGAACACATAATTGCTTGTGAAAGGGGCTGCTCGTAGTGATGAAGGCACAGGTGATTATCACCTGATCCTTCTCTGAGGTCTGTGGGGCCTTGAGTCATCTTTGAGCTCATTGTTTTGGTTTTCCAGTCCACAACTTTGCTGTTTTGGTTCACTCATGGTTCATGGTTCATGTATCTGTGTCTGCTAGATGTGTTATACGCAACTGTCTGTTTACAAGTTCACGATATTAATTCAAGAAAAATCAGTTATTGCAGGCTTACGTTGCTCCATATCTGTTGCATGTGTAAATGGGCCATATATAAATGTTAAAGGTGATTAAAACAAAAAAAAAAAAAAAAAAAAGGTGTCGTGGCCACCATGTGTTTTCTCAATATTGGTAGCTAATTCTTTGTCAGATTGACATCATTCCATTCAGTGATCTACAGTGCCTGTTTTCAGCAGGTACTACATTGTAATCATGAGGTTTTCTGTGGCAAACAGTCTAAAAGCTGCAGTTCTGAACACTTACGAAGGTTTTGTAAAACAGTCGTCTGTCACATGTGTCATTAATGTGACTCGTATTTTCTATTTAAACTGTGTAGGACATCACACTCTTTTTTCATAAAGTGTAATTAATGACAGTTGTGATAACCATTATTTAACAGAATTTCCATTCCTTTATTTATGCATGTTGTTGTTTCCCTTTGTTTATGGGATACTATAGGGTGTGTAATCTAGAGGAGATTCAGATTAGAGATGAATAATATGCTTATTTTGGAACAGTGACTGAGAAACTGAGCAAAGAAACTTTTCAAGTTTTCAGATTGCCATGACAATCCTTTTAATTAATACAAATTTGAATATGATGTTTGGTGTTACGAAAGAAGCTACGTTACATGTGTTTGATTGTTGTGTGATTTGTGTTATTCTGTACTCAAAGTGAAAATATTAAATACTGAACTTTAAGAAAAATCAGTACCTAGAGCTGGTCCTACTCTTGACACTTTTCTACACACTTTTCAGACAGACATATTCTAAGTTGTAGCCTATTTTCCGGGTAATGTCCTTAAATGCTTTTTGCAAGCTCATGCTGATGGTTGCACAGGAAGAGTTTATATATATAAGTCATGATTTTCAAAACATCGCACTCCCTGTTCTTGCTGTTAACAGAGAAATTTATTAATGATACCATGTGTCTCACATGCTGTCCTCCAAAAGTGAGGACAGTATGTTGGGTGTCGCAGTGTTTGTACTTCATGGTGTTGCTGCTGAAACATGAGCTGACATGGCAGTTAAAAAAAAAAAAAAGTATCAAGGGCAGCCATGGGATTCTGTCTGTGCCTGCTCTGTCTTGTCTATGCCAAACTTCTTCAGTGTGGTACAGAAAGGTGGAAATGGATCACATCGTTCTGTGCTCAACACTTCGAATAGTAAAAACATAGAGAACAGTTTACCAGAGGTGACATGTTTATGGCTGACTTGTTCACATTACATTTTCATGTTCAGATGTTTCCACTCTCCAATAAAACACTCTCCCCTCGTAAAATGTTTCAGAATCAAGATGGCTGTCTGTTTGCACTTTGTAACAATGCAGCTCCGGATGAAAACCATTGATATATGCTCACTTTCCAAAAACCTGTCATGTCTGTGGTGCTAAAAATAAGTAAGCGTGACAAGCTTGTAATTCTTCTGTGTTAAGAAGGCAATAGTGAATAATAATTATGAGGTTTCATATAAACATTAAGTCTGCAGCGATGTCAATAAGTTGTTCATAGTTGAAGTCTGGTCCAGAGGTCTAAAGGCAAGTGGCCAAACAGTAGTATGATCAGTCTGAACTGCAATTTTACACTGTTTAAATTGCTAAATTAAGTTGGATATGTTGGCAGTGATTCTGAGGTCTGGACACCAGCTGGTCAAAGGGTCCACTGAAGTGGTCTCCCCAGTGTATTAAAGTTAAAGAGACAGCAAATAATATCAAGCTGGGGGGGGATAACGTAAAAGTTTTTCATTAATAGAAGATACATGATCTGAATATATCATGACTCCTTTCGATGGTGTGCCTTTTCAAAATGTCATACCAATTTACTATAACAAGAGCACCGGCAAGCTCCCGCTTTAAGCCTGCCCACACTTTTTTATTTTGTTTTTTCAACTATCTCGGAGGAACATTGGTTTTGCCCAGACCTTTGTCCTGTGGTGTAGTTGTGCAAACATGGTGGTCAGCCAATGTCAGACTGCAGAGTGAGTAGCAGTTAAATGCCTACACAGTGGGAAAACTTCACTGCCATCATCGTGTCCGGTTGTTAAAAAAAAAAAAAGGTTCAAATGTTAAAAAAATATACGTACATACATACACAGCTGTTCAAAAGTTTGGAATCACCAGCCACAAAAGCTCTGGTGCAGTCAGATGGCTGAGAGGACCGTATTTTCTGAATGTTCTTTCATGCTTTTAGCTTGTAGAGGGCAGAAAGACAAAGATACCCCTGAGCAGTTCAATTACATAAGAACAGAAGAAAGCGCCAGTCATTGCTTGAAGAATCTGGGATCTTAGCATCAAAATCCGCACAGATTTCCACACAGAATATCAGCTCATCATACTGTAGACTGACCAATCACACTTTAAAGCTATTCAGTCTAACCACTGAGTGGACTGCAGACGGCCAAAGAAAAATATTTAGAGCCCAGTTGTTGAAATAGCTGTTTTTGAAGTAAAGAAGAAAAACATGATCTAATAGGTAATTCCAAACTTTGGTAAAAATAGTACATATTATCTGAAATTGCCACTGAGAAATGGATAATACGTGGGAATCATGTATCATGTTATGCCCACGAAGAGAAATACTGTGGCTATGGTTCATAGTTCCTCTCTGTGCTCAGTTTGTTGTACTTCCTCTTGTGCTTGTTATTCAACTGGTTCTTCAATTGCTGCAGCAGTCATCACTACAATGGCCTGAAGAGAAGAGAAAGAAGAGCACTTTAATACGTGACCGAGCTGGTCCTTAGTCATGTTGCAGTTTCTGAATCTTAGCGAAATGTCTCGTCCGGAGAGGAACATGCATCCGTGTGTGTGTAATGTGTGGAGGTGGGCTGTGAGTCTTTTTACCTGGCTCTTTGTGGAACGCAGGGCAGCCCCGGCCAGAGCTGACATTACAATTAAAATGATCGCACCCAGAACACTGTAGAACAGGTAGATGACGTCTATAGACATTCCCATGGCCTGGAAAAAGACGCAGACACATACGTATATCAACACATCAAACACACAGCTGATATCCATAAAATGTCACATACACATACTATCAGCCGCAGACCAAAGTGAAATGTATCACCTTAAGAACATTATAATATTTAGGCCATAATGTTCGAATGTTCGTATTTCACTTCCTTTTTTAATTTTATTCCAGCATTTCTTTTAATTAAAAATGTTTGCTTTTATTTCATAATGGCACTGTTCATCACACAGTCTGTCAATCAAGACAAACTGAGCAGAGCCAGTTATGTGATTGGCTGTTGCTTTGACAGCCAGTGATGAAAATTAGTAGCCTATTGTGAAATAAAGCAGAGATTGGGGAATTCTTATTATTTTGTCTTATTTGAGTAAGTAAAGCTAAATGCCTTGGGTCTCAATTCATAATGATGCAATTTAATAAACAATTGAGACACAGTCTTAAAGGCTGACCAGTTTCCATTTGATACCAGCATCTTCTATCAAGCCAGGGTACACAAACTGCATGTTCAATATCATGTAATTAAGCCTTAATTCAACAAAGAAATTAAGAAGCTAAAACTTGCTTTCGATTTGTAATCTATACTGTGCTAATGGGCACCAGCGCCAACGAAAACAACAAATATTAATGAAAAAATGTGAATCACCACATAAGGTTCTGGCCATGGTGGGTCACTCTCTGTGATATTGTCTTCAAGATACTCATCTTGTGCATAGTGGTGGTGGTGGTGGTGGTCTATTATGTCCGGTATGATGTTAAGGATGGACCAACATACCCCCAGTAGGGTCACAATACTCAAAGCCAATGATATGGTTACCTATGTGTACACACCAACAGAGAGAGATGAAGTTACAAATGGTGGTCATAGTTCATACAGTATACGGACAACATGGAGGGCCCTGCAAATGCCCATAAATCAATTCATTCATTTAATCTGTCAATAAAAGGAGGGATTAACAACTAAATAAGTATTGAGATTTGTATTTCAGACAAATTATTATTCCAAGCATTGATTGTATTTTATATCTTATATGTCTTCCAACATGTCTAGGGTGGATCTTTACTGACATGTCCTATCTGCAGGGCTCTCTTGGTCCTCTACATAGACAGTTCTTGGAAATCAAAATATTCCCATAGAGCTTACTGTTTTCTTGGTCAGGTTGTGGTCTGCCACAATGTACAGAATCCCACATAGAATGAACTACGAGAGGAGGGAAAAAAAAAAAAAAAGCACTTTCACTACATTGCCCTCAAATGGTTTGGGATACCGCATGAGACAGGGCAGCAGAAACTGTTGCTGGTGCTAATTGAGCTCAATTTACTACCAGTCCTCAATCAAATCCTGTTATTCATATTATTAGTGGTTTCTCGGTTTTGTTATTTAGCTGTTTAGCAAATAAAAACATGACTAGTAAAGTGCTGAATCCATAAGCCACAATGATCCACTGATGTATAATTCTCTAGTCATTGATACCAACCAGTATTCCCTTCACAAACACAGGCTGGATAACCGTCCATTGGTTTTGAAAAGAGTATGGTGGGACTGCAATGCAAATGGTGAAGAAAGCTGAGCCCAAGACCAGCATGATGACCTACGAGAAGATCGAGAACAACTTCAAGCATGACCTCTTCACATCTCTGGTATCTTTCATTGATTACTTTTAAAAACAGTGTGTAATAAATAGCCATCTGGCTGTGTGTGTCTATGTGTGTGTGTGTGTGTGTGTGTGTGTGTGTGTGTGTGTGTGTGTTAGTGTCTCACGCCAATAATCTTGGGTTGTCCTTTAATGAAGCGGTGTAAAGGTTTGCTGCCGCCCACTGTGGTGCCTTCTTGAAGGCTTGCATTATTCCCACTGGCAGGGATGAGCTCAGCAGACATCTTGTGGACAAACAGACACCGAGCACAAACACATGGGAAATATTCTTATGAATGTGCTGCACCCAAGGAAAAATGCATCTTCTTTACAATATTTGGTCCCTCATGGCAGAATGTTTTGGCAGGAGTTGGATGTTTGTTGTTTTCCATCTTCTAGCTTGTCTCTCTGCCTTTTTCTGGGACGTCATAACTGTACATCAAAAACACAAAGTCCTTGCTTTAAGAAAATGCTTCGTCATGCACATGTACTTCCTTCCTTTCAAGAAAATCGTTACTGTGCTTTGATTCCACTCAGTTGTATCACAGATGTATTTATTGTGTGGGCGCTGACACGTGAAACCTAAAATGTAAATGAAAGAGCAAGAAATCCCAAACTTTGATACTTGAAAGTTATTTTCAGGACTCAATAAGCACAGCGGAAAAGTAGGCCTATGTTTCTTAACATATTTGATTTTTATTTATTCATTTGTGTATTATTTGAACCAGAAATAAGTCCGTTTGGATAGCAAACTAAGCTTATTTCATCTGGTTTATTCACATTTTATTCACCTAAATGAGCCTATTTAGTTTCCAGTGTCAACATCACAAAGTTCTTCATTTAAAATGCGTTGAACAACTACAGTTCCCATGAGGCCCCGACAGCAGCCAATAGCCGAGACCCAAGGCATGTGTTGTTGAATACTAACAACTGACCACTAACTATCATTTGTGATTACTTTAAATAACAAAGTGGCACAGCAGCAGATATCTGTGTATGTCACAAGGGGACTAAATGCACCAGACACTCCAGTTTAAGCTCTTCAGAAAGGCTCTCTATGTTAAAGCAGATGTAAACGGTGCAGGCGAGCTTCACACTAAAGGTCTGTTTCTTATATTAACACTGACATCAAGCAACACTGCGAATCATTTCCTAAGAAAATGCCACACAGGAAAAATCCGCTTTTCATCCACTGGCGCAAACTGCAGAGCTTTTTAACAAAAAGAAAAAAAAAAAGTTTTGGTGTAAAGAAGTAAAACACGGTGTGAATCTGATCTGACTCTGCTGACTACATAATGCAACGTGAACGGGAGTATTGTTTAAGTGTTAGTATTGTTTAAGTGTTAAATGTCCAGCAAACCTGTTAGGAACGAAACAAACTTCAGAAAAGAGCAGGAGAAGCAGACCTTGAGCAGTTCTGTGATCGGTGCTGCGCTGCAGTGTTTGCTCTTCACTCCAGTTCACATCTGCAGCGGCAGCATGGGGGATGCGTGAACGATCAGTTTATTTTGAACGCAACCAGACGTCACGTGCTTGCTCTTGTAACTCATGACGGATCCCCTGCCAGTGGAGGAATCATGATGAAGTGCGCTAATGGCCATAAAATGGAGAAAGCGCGATGCAGTGTCCAATAATGCAGTGCCGTATGCTGACCGACGTGCTAGAAAAAGGTTTGGTACTATGTGTTTTTTAATTTTTCTTAACCCTGCCCCTTAGATGGCCATTTGCCGCTCATTAATTATGTAAAAAGTGAGCAATTGTTTAGCCTAGCAGAGTGATTCACTGCAAAAGAGTGAGGTGGTGCATTCAACAAGTCCTCCAAATGAAATGACCAAATATGCTGTTTGTAATTGGAATTAATTTATCATCAGACACTCCAATCAGCAGGTAGAGGTGGAAGTTAAACCACCCTCCCCATTAGAATTGTTCAGATCAAAAATGTATTTGTAGTCAAAGCCTTTGGAGTCCTTTCAGATCAATATGTAGCCTAAGTGAATAAATCAGCAGATGAAGAGCCATGCGTCCATGTCCCGTTTTACTCTCTTGCACAAACATTAGTAAATGCATTATGTAACCAGTAAACCCAGTGTTGCATTACCTAGAATAGGCATCACATGAAGCTAATAAAGTTAATTACTGTGTCAGTTATTGTTTGACTACACCTGGTGGGAGTTTGTGTGTGTGATTGTGTCATTAGCGTGAGAGGTTGGACAGGCTGCTTTCTCTTTGCAAAAGAAAACCATTTGGCCACAAGCTTCTTTTATTGAAACCAAGAACCAACAACACGAGCAATTCTTGCATTAACAGTCCAAAATGGTCGACTCCTAAAACAGAGTTAAACTTTCCTTCACTCAAGGAAAGTCTCGGTGGGACAGGAGGATGAGGTGTGTCTGTGTGTGTGTGTGTGTGTGTGTGTGTGTGTGTGTGCGTGCGTGCGTGCGTGCGCGCGTGCATGTGTGTGTGTGTGTGTGTGTGGGGTCCAGTTACACGCAGGCCAAGCTGAAATGGAGGAGTATGTATGGAGAAGGAATGTGTTGCAATCGTGTGTGAGAGAGGGGAAAGTTTCCTGTTTTTCCAAAACTCACACAGCTGTGTGCTTTTGTAACAGAATTCAGATAAAAGAGGCAGAGATGGACAAAAAGGACTGTGAGAAGACAGAGAACAAGGTGGGTAGGGGAGACAGCAGAAGCAATAGAAAGAGGTGAGGCTTCCTTCAAAAGAGGGTTCATTAGATATGAAACAGCTGTTAGAGAAAACAACAGGAGAAAGATGAGATGTTTCCTTTCCTCCCTCATGTGATTTATTCCCTTGTCTCGTATCCCAGTCCTTGACTTAAGTAGGCCTACTTATGCAGTTAAACCAGAGTGTTAATACTCCATTACAAGTGGAAGTGGTGCATTCAAAACTGTGGTAATATATCATTATAGTCCCTATAGTCCCTAAATACAGTAACTAATATATTTCCTTCTGAAATGTGGTGGAGTAGAAGTGCAAGGTAGCATAAAATGAAAAGAAAGTACAACTACCTCAGAACTGTATTTTGGTAGAGTACTTCAGTGTACCAGAATAGAAACTGATCCATTAATGCAGTAAAGTGTTTGTTTTGTTCTGTGGTGGATGAACGGCTCTTCCCTTGCAGTAGAGAAGTGATCTCTGTGTTGTCATTCTCAACATCTCTGCCATGTGGACCTCAGAGTTTAATAAAACCAGAAGCACAAAGTGGAAGAAAGCAACATGAGGATACTACTTTCTGACAAAAGCAGACTTTCATGGCAGCATTAACTACAGGAACAGATTTAAGGCTACTTACCAAAGTGTGTAACAGTGATATGAGTTGTGAAATGTGAGTGTTTTAAAAAGACAATAATTTAGAGGTAAAATCAGATATTCTGTGTGTGGACAACCCAATGTCAATATCTAAGCTGGGCTAGTTAGCTTGTAGGAAGACTAGTTTATCTGGTATTAGCCTACTGGTATTTAGCTACTGTGTTTGTATACAGTGTGTTTCATGGGGGGAAAGTCTGTATATTAGCTCAAGCTAAGACTAGCTGTAACTAGCCTCAACAAAAAACTGTTGAGGCTAAGCTAAGGCTAGCTGTGACTAGCCTTAACAAAAACTTAGCCTCAAACTAAAAGCAGCATTTGGTTTTAGCTACATTTTGACCAGTTGTTTCATTTTAGCTTTGTAGGTCAAACTAGTCAGTGTTATTTGTGTTCAGCTCAGGCTTTCTGTCTGAGGTGAAAGGAAGAAGTAAAGAAAAAAGAGACAAAGAATTACATTGCCAGAATAAACAAGGGTAACACACATTAGCAATCACCTTTGAGTTTATTGAAAAATGTATCCATTGCACAGATTTATTCAACATTGTTAACAATATCTTGCACTGCACACTGCTCCGTAGGCTCCTGTTTAGCGGTCAAAACATAATCTTTACACAGGACAACAAACTGGATAAACGTCCATGTCAAAACAGAGACAGACTAGATAACTGGTCAAGAGTTTTAAAAGATCTTTCACAGAAAGAGTTAGGTGACAATCACCAAAAAGATGATTTACTCTGAAAATCTGGGAAGGGCATTAAGTTCATTAAAAAGAAAAATCATCTTTACTAACTTTTGACTTCCATATTTCATACATAAGAGCTTGTCATTAGGAGATCTTTGTGCTATGAACAACAAAATTGTCACATAATGAAAAAATATAGCAAAAAGATGTTTTGAATATCAAATGAAGTGACACTGACTGTGTTTCTGGCCAGAATAATCACAACTTGACATACTAATAACAATAAACAATACACTGCCATAATGACAGTTTTATCTCATAATTGTGGGGAAATTATCTTATAATTGTGAGCCACATTATTCAATGTCTTTTTTTTTTTCTTTTTTTTAAAAAAAAGGATGTTCTTCCCTTCAAAGATCAGGTGGCGAGACAGTGATCATTACATCCATGCAAATATGCATCTTAACATTACAACAGCGTGCATCCTTTGTGTCTTTTCCTCTTACATACAAGTTACACTGGACTCCTCAAGAGGCATGTGAACATCAACAGTCTGATCTAATTAAAGGTTAATTCCCTATTCGATGTCTTTTAGGCAAGTCAGTCAAAGCACAGCACCAGACACTTCTATCCTATGTACAAAGAGTAAATAACAGCATAACACTCAGTCACAATCAATTAGAGGGCTTGTTCACAGTATTCTGGCATTTTGATTTCACTTTTTTTCCAATATAGGACACATTAATATCAGACTATAAATATCCTTGTTAAAGTCTAACTAAAATATGGTGAATTACTAAGATTTTTCTTTTCATATTATTTAAAATCAGGAGGGTGGTAAGAACCTGTTCTCCTTTCTTTTTCCTTTCAAAGCTGCTTTCAGTGATCCACCGTGAATAGAGGAGGTTTTATATGCGTTGTAAGCACTCTTCTGTATGTTGCAAGAAGCACTGTACATACTATAGTTTGCACTTCATGTAACTAGTGACCTTGATGCTCACGATATAAACCAGAGGCACCAAATGAAACAGAGTGATGTAGGATGAACAGCTGACGTTACATCACTTACGAGGCATTTAATCCATATATTGGCCTTAGATAGCAATAGATCAACAATAAAAACCTTCATCGTTGATCTATTGCTTTATTTGTAACATGGTGAAACTGCCACCTCACAGTGCAACAGCTGGTTTATTAAGATATTTATAGTTAAGCAGAAGATGGCTGCAAATGCATTGAATGAGCACCAGCAATGTAATAATTTATACAGTATATTAGCCATCACAAGATCAGAGCTTTTTTTTTTAAATAAAAAAGAAATTTACTTCATATGACCACAAATCTTAATTTTAGTAATTATTTACAGTGGTTTCCCCGATTTACGTTATACATGTGATGAAAACAAACAGATGTCTCACATAGATGTAGTACAGCGGACGTTATTTGATGAACAGATGAAAACATTTTTTAAAAAATGTAAAAACAACAGAAAATAGATGCTTGTGAAGAGAAAAATCTAAAAACCTTACAGCATCTGAATATGCTGCATTTAATTCTACACCACAGAACAGATTAGTGCTGTGCATAAAAGTATACTGATGTGTGCAGTAACATTACAAAACTGAAATATATGACCATAGTCCTGTATGGGCTTATACAGTCATTGCATTGATGAGCATTAGTCATTAGAATAACATACTGTACACTGTGATTTATACACTACATTCTAGCATATCACTGGTGTTAATTTATTTGCATGTATAAAAACAAACAAAGAACAGACAGAAGTTATTTGCATTGTTTTGCATTTATCTTGAGTATTTTTTACTGAATACTACTAGTTAAAAACTGTGCTGGAGCCACGTCTTTCACAGTAGCTCGGTCAAAACACCACACACGTTTAGCTGGACCTCTGAAGGAGTTTGGCACAGAGGATGACTGGATGCGATATCTGTGCTATTTTTGCATGTTCTGTATGCTTTTACTGTAACATAATGTTGTGTGGTGCACAGTGCCGTGCTGTGTCTACTGCACTTGAGGTCAGAAAAGCATACTACAACCACATACCTGGACCAGGTCAAACTTGAAGCAAGAGTCTGAGCAGTAGTCTGATGAGTAAAAAGGTAATTTTTTTTTCCTAAAAACAAGGTAAGAAACGAGTGCTGCACCAACAGGTTGACTTGAGATTTGACAAGATGAATTGTACCGGATGTGATTTACATTTCATTGTCAAATGTGGAAGCCAGTTGTGTGTACAATCTGAAAGGGCTGCTTGCATAGAGTCTTTGTGGGGTACAGCAGCATTTCTTATTTAATCTACATGGTGTGTCCTTATGTTTCAGGGGACATTTCATTAGTTTAAGATAGGTGTGTCTAAAACGCAATTTTTTAATTAGAAATCTCAAAAATAACGGGTATCAGGTGGCACAAGTGGGGACAAACCGATACTGAAGTCATTTTGGTGCAAAATAATAATAATCATCACCCTCTGGCAAACAATATACATTCTGTGTGGCAGCTTTTCTATCCACTGTCTAAATGAAGAGCGAGGTGGGATCAAGGAGAATGGTAACCAGTCAAGGGAATCTCTTACGGAGCTAAAAAGCATGAAGGGTGCTGTCTTTTTGTTACTTTCTTTTTTTGTCTGTCTTAGCAGTCCTTTTTGTGTTCTCAATGTTGAATGGTGATTTTGTTTATGTGGAATATTGAAAACACATTCATCTATTTTGAATCAGAAGTCGCATTACTAAATCTTTTAAGTAACGCCTTTGAGCCATTCATTTATCAGGTATAGTGTTAGGAAAAGTTTGATGGCTGCTTCCCACACAGTTCTTGAATAAGTTTTTGATTCTAAAATAATCAGCATCTTCACTGAATCTGGGCTCTTGGCTTCACAATGAATCACAAAAGCACTGACCACAGTGTCGTGCCTGACTGCGATGTGGAGAAAAGCTGCAACGCAGCGTCCTCAGTGCTGGATTTGTTGGGATTTCCTCAGCTTGTCTCAAGTGGCTGTGGGTCTTCTTCTTCCCGGTTGGTGCCATCAGGAAGTTGTTCGCTCCAGTAGTTGCACTGGCCAAAGGTGTCAGAGCAGGAAAAGTCCGCTCCCTCATCTCGAACCAGGACCGGGAAGACATGGTCGACCACATCACACAGGCGCCCGTAGCTGAGAGGGAGACACACAGACTTTGAGTGTACAAAACTAGAATTTGGACAGTCAAACCTCTGTGCGCACGCGTCCAGAGTCTGATTACATGGATGAAAATCAAGTGAACCATAGAATATAGCTTACGATGAGATATTGGTTTTGGCGTGCTCCTGTATCAGTTCCCCCTTGGGATTGACGGTGAAAATCCTGTTCAGAGGAACACCCACCTCCTTATAGGAATATACATCCTGAAATCACACACACACAAACAATCAGCATCACCACCAAACCAAGAGGTAACAACACAATAAACAAATACATCAAGACCCCAGCAGTTCTTCGTAATGTAGTCCACTCGTTAAGGAGAAAGCACATGCTTGTGTCTGTTAGCGTGCAGTTGTCTCACCGTGGCTCTGTTGCCAAAAGCAGCGTAGAAGGGTTCAGTGTTTGGGTAGAAAAGGTGCTTTATGTCTGTGAGACACTCGATCTTAAACTTCTCTGGTTTCTTCTCAATCACCTCCCTACACAACATAACATGACATCAAATACATGTTGCACTATTATTCACTAATGATGAATATTTGCCACTTTGTTTTTATGGCTTCAAGGCCACATAAATTCTGTTTACTCCAGTGCAGCCTGTTTGTACATGTGGCGTGTGTCTGACCTGTGCAAGGCAGAAAAGAGGCTGCTGGGGCTGAGCAGCACCGGGCCCATCGGCAGCATGGTTCCCCTCTCATTGACCCAGTGCAGGTAGCCTCGCGTCATGTCAGCCATGCCAATGGCCCTCGCCGAGCAGTACATGAATTTATATCCGTTTCTGTGACACGGAGGCAGGGAGCTTGTATTATGCAGTACGGTTCAAATAATAAATCATTAGACTGATGACGAGCCATTACATATGCTGCAGTAAAAGAAAATTAAGCAATGAGGCAAACAAATATGTGATGTTTGTATTATATAAGCTGATGGAGCCAGATTTCTGCGCTCTGTACAGTGTGTGCACATTATAAGGTAGCACTCACAGGCTGACTCTGTGGTAAAGACGTGCGATACCCTGGTGAGTCCAGTCTTTACCCAGTGTGGGGAGGATGTGACCCAGAGTGTCTGACCTACAGAGTGACACAAGAGAGGCAACATCACACAATCGATACTGATGCACTTATTTACAATAAAAAAAGACAAAGCCCAACACCAAATCTGTGACAGCCTGACACCTACTGGTGTAAAGCTGAAACTGCACTGCCCTCTCTCATAGCCTGGTTTGCCATTGTCTTGCTTTCCTTTACCTGGTGATAGTTCCATCTATATCAGAGATGACTATCTTGTCATCCCAGCTCCAAAGATAGATTGTGCCATGGCAGCGACAGGTGCCCTGATACTGAGTGGTCACGCTGAACACTACATCATTAGGACCCTCCTTCAGCTGCAGGCTGACCTGTAAACATACACACACATGCAAAGTCAAGCAGACACACACAGACTGAAAGGAAGAGATTATTTATAGCTTGTGACTGCCCCAAGGGAAGACAATGTACCAATGTTTGCTACGTAAACAGAGATGCTTCTTTCACGTCATAGTGAACCATATGTGCAATACAAGTAAGTCACACATCACAGCTTGACTTGACACAGCTCAATAAATCCAACTGTAGGAATGCACACCAGCTGCTCTGAGGTGAGGCGAAGAGTCTTCTTATAACAGACGCTGGCAGAACTCATGAGGAGCTCTGACTGGCAGGATCCTGACGCCTGATTGGATGATCTGTGTTCCTCATCACTAGAGGATGACTCATCCTTCATCCTGAAAAAGTCAGCCAATTTGATATAAGATGAATCTGAACCGGATGAGAATGGGAAAAATATGGTATGTTTTTATATTCAAAGTCTGAAGTCACCTGTTTGCTGAGGGCATAGTGAGTGAGCTCTCTCCTTGGTCTCCTCCTGCCTCTGTCACTGATTCCTGAAGTGCACAAAGGTGGTGTTGAAGAACAAATAAGGCTCCCATCGTTTGCCTCCTATTTTCCCCCCATTCTGACACTCTTTACTGTGTAGTATATATAATGAAGGCTGGGGGAAAATGATTGAAAATCTCACCAATAATGTGTGTGTCTGTGTGCTTACTGATTTGGAGTCACTGTTCCTGCTCCTCCATGAGAACCACCAGCGTCCCCCTTTCTTTGGCATCTTCTCCTTCATGATGTTCTCCACTGAGGCCTGGAGACAACCATGCACATACAACTCAAAACTGACTGAAAATGTAACTCAAAACTGACAGAAAACAAAAAACTCAAAACACAGTGGAGCAGAAAACACACATAGACCATGAACAGAAAAACATGCAAAATGAAACATAACAAGCAGCTCATTTCAAACCACACGGACCTCCAACTAAATCACCACAGGCCAGGATTCAATGGAACAAAAAGACTTCCCAAAATTGTGACTGGGTAATAGTGGGGAAAAAGCATGATAAAAATGCAGCAAGATACACCATGAGGAGAAGGAGAGAGACATGCAAGACAGACAGGCTGACAGTGGTGAAAGACGTGCTCTGACCAACACTCAGGCAAAGCAAGAAAACATCATACAGGCTGGGGAGGGCTGGAGCCAAACAGACCAGGGAGGCAGTACGAGAAGAGGCCAAAAGCAGAAAACACGTAACTCAAACACCAACACTTAGTGCACACAAACACAAATCGGATGAATGGTGGGAGAAAGAAAATATGTAAATAAAAAGGAAAAAGTAAGGAGGGGGATAAAGACATGACATTATTAAAGTGTTAGGAAAAGAGATTTCACTGTGGTACAACGCTGGCAGCTCGGTCGCGAGCTTCCCAGTGTGTGTGTTCATGGGTCAATTTCAATTTCGGGCATATCATATCTCAGTATCATATGTGCTGTACAACAATAACCCAAATGGCTGAATACCGACTATGAGAGCTGGAAACGAATGTGAGGACACATTATCTGCTAGCATTTGGTTGAATTTGCATGAAACAATGAGAGAATGCTGCAAATGCCAACACTGAACCAAAGTGAAACATCAGATTAAGGAGAATTCATTGCAAAATGCTGGGAGTGCACAGGAGAAAGTGATGCAGGGGGGTGCAGAACACTAAAAGACACCAAACACCACCTAACAAATATATGGATAGCATAATCACATTTGGAAAAAAAACAAAAAAAAAAAACAAAAAACATAGCATATGTAGTTATTTTACATTTTTGAGCATTCTGTGCTGTCTAATATTACCCTGAAGTACAGGGGCGAGACACGCTCAGACATTTGCACTTTACTTGAGTATTTCTATTGCATGTTATCTTATTTCAGAGAGAAATATAGTATATTTCAGTCCACTGTATTTATCTGATGGCTGAAATTTACATTCAGATTCTGACTTTAAATACAAAACATATCATCAGTGTATAAAATATGATTATAGATTAAAACTACCTATACTACACAAAGTACTGCAAGATGAAGATTCTGCTTACACACTAATGCATCAGTAATAACTCATCAGTAACAGCGTAATATAATACTTAATAATATGAAAAATGAGAGTTGCTTTAACTTAAATAAATCAAAATAGTTCTTCCACCACTAATGCCATTAACCGATGAGATTAAACACACAGTTACCTGGAATCAAGGAAACACATCAGAGAATATATTTGTGCATCACTGTGGTGGTCTTACCTGCGGCAGTGGTTTCTGATAGACCTGCATGGCCAACATGACAGGAGCTGCTGTGCTCCAGTTGTAGTACCTACAACAGAAGACAGGGAGCGCTATGAGCACTTACTTTCTAGGCCAGGGCTCCCTTGAAAAACTGATTTTGTGATCTCAATGGGACTTAACTCGTTAAATAAAGGTTTAATCATAATAGTAATCAAATACACGCAGTGACTTCCTGGAGTATGCTGGTTGCCTGGCAACCTTGCAAAGACAACATGACTAATTGAAGTTGTTGGGCCCGGCCATGTGGTCCGGCTCATAATCCAACATAAAAAAAAATTAGGTTGTTGTACAGATTAAACAAATGAGATATAACTCTAAAGGCTAGCTGTTTCTAAATGTTCCCAGTCTTTATGCTAAGCTAAGCTAACCAGCGGCTGGCACTACTTTCATATTGGCTGTGCAGACGTGAGAGAGGCATCAATCTTTAGGGAAGAAAACATACATACAAAATCCCAAAATGTTGAACTATTCCTTTGAATGACATTAAACTGTAACATTAGATATGCCGAACATGTTAATTATGCCTGTCATAGTTTCTGCACTCAGTCTGAATGTGTATCACACTTTAGTTTTGAATACAGAATAGTAATACATACTTGTGTCCTATCTTGACCACCAGGTTAGGGTCATCAATAATAGAGGGGTTTTCAGAGAACTGCTGGTAGGAAATTGCCCTCTCCTGGAACTGCTCTGTGGCATGGAACACACACACACACACACACACACACACACACACACACACACACACACACATACACACACACACACGGTACATACAGAGGCAAGAACACACACAGATTGACAGATGTTTCAAAAAGAATTGTTTCGAAAGGTAAAATCGTTTATCTATAACATAAGATATAAGGAGACGTTAGACATGATTTTTTAAGTTAAAATTTAACAGCAATTTCACCTCATTTCTTCTGTCCTTCTGTCATGGCCTCCAGGCACATTCCATATCCTACCTCTTGTGATCTCCCTGTTGTCAGTGAGTCCTCCGCACAAAGAGATGGCAACATGAGGCAGGTCCCCTATTTGGTCAGACAAACTGTCCACACCGCTGTCCATCCCACTGCTGCCCACTGACTGTGGGGACTGATTAGCGCTCCGCACTCCCATCATCATCATCTCTGAGTCTCCCCTCATGGAGCTGCTGCCTCCGTCACTGCAGAGAGGAACACATTCATCCTCAAGGACATACATCTCTGAGAATGTAATGTATTTAATTGCTGTGATGGTGACAGTTTCATGATCAAAATAGCCAAAAAGTCATGAAAGACAGGACACAAATAAAAGTCTTCCCAACTCTTGAATCTTGCTGAAGACCTCCGGGGTGGCCACCAGAGGGTGTGTTGCACCACATGAAAGCCCTCTATACAAAGGGTGTGTGTGCTTGGGGTGGGGTATGTCCATATGAAGGCATGCACAAACATGTTCAGTAGATCTATATGTTTGTTACTGAACCTTTTAGGGAAGTAGAGAGCAGCTACTTCAGGCTCCAGCTCTGTAATGTCATCCAGGTATATGCCATCAGCACCCAGGTGTTGGCTTCTCTTCTCTGATAAGAGACAATATCACACATCATCAGTGGCAGATATAAAAGACAACACTGAAGGATTTAGACGCTTTGAGTTCAAGAAAACCCTTGTATTGTTTGAGATAGAGAAGTGACACCTTTCTTCTTGGATGGTGAATCAGTTCTTCTGATGGGGCTTCCTCTATTCCTGCCTTCCTCAAGATGATCAGGGAGAGTCCTGGGAGACACTGAGCAGGCTGTTAAACCCTCCATCGCTGCACACGATGGCCCAACACTTTCCACTTCTCTCCCTGAAAAAAAGAAAATCAAACAAACTCAAACTCACGAGGACACACTGATACGCAAGGTGGGATTATCACTAAATGCACCACTATGCCTCATCAATGGACAAGGTCATATCTGAATCATTCAGAAGTCACGTTTGCAGAACTTGAATTCCCACAGAAATGACCACTAGAGGTCACTAAACAGCAAGTGCTGCAAGTCTGACAAAGAGACACTGTACAGGCCTGTTGTCTGTTTACGACCTGTCAAACAACCTCAAATGTGGCTCAGAGGACATTAGAATCAACCCCTGACATTTGTCATTCTAGACACTTGCAGAGAATACCTTGCACATTAAAAGCCATGTTGCCCTCCATATAAGCACCTTGCTCTCCTTCCGTCCTGGCCCCAGTCTTTGTGCTTAGTCCGACCTTGGCTCCATTTTTGCTTTCTTCAGCGTCCTTGTCCCCACCGTGAGCAGCGGTCTCTCCTTGCTGTGGAGCATAGACAGTTAAGGAGGGAGGTCCAGTGTCACTGATGGCTCTGAAGTGAGTGCTGGCAGACACCGGGATGGAGACTACTGAGGCAGGGTCCTGCTTCAGGTGGGAGGTCAGGAAGGATGGCTGTGAGAGAGAGAGAGAGAGACAGAGATCAAACTTTTCACACATTTTTTTGTACTCAAGAATGTTTCTACTCTTACTTTCCTTATCTCATTTTGGGAAATATGCTTGTTAGGTTTCTTTACATGAGAAAATTGATAGCACTTCATGTTTGTGTGGTAAATATGTGGTTGGAACCAGCTGCCTGTTACTTTAGCTAAGCATAAAACTGGAAACAGGGGCAAACAGCTTGCCTGGGTTTGTCCAAAGGTAACAAAATCCAGCTTCCAGGATGTCTAAAGTCATGGACGTCAATTTCCTGGAGCCTTTACGCTAAGCTAAGCTAACAGACTGCTGGCAGTAGTTTCATATTCACATACAGACATGAGAGTGGTATTGAGCCTCACATGTGATACTGTAGTGAAATATTTACGATAATAACATGTAGAACCAATACAATCTGCAAATCTGAATTAAATATGTTAGCAAGAGGTGAGATATTTTTTTGCAACATCTATGAGTGTGTGTGTTTGTGTGCATGTGTGTGAGTGTGCATTTAGATACCTGGGCAGCCTGTGGCAGCTCCCCCCAGGTCCACAGCATCTCAGGGTTGTCTTTGTTCTGACTGGTTAGCTCAGAGTCGCTCTTTGGCGTTGATGACCGTGAATCATCCAGGCTGCAGGCAAAGTGACACTTGATTAAAGTCATTTTCTCCTACATATTCTAACAGATAAAGTACATTTAACATCGTTGATAACTTAAAAATACTAGAATGAAATTGAATCTACTCTGAGTCTAATATGAACATGAGCAATTTTAGAAATATTATAGGTATAATTTTCATGCAAATTGTGTGCTTTTCCTTCATTAGTGCATTCTTTCATGTTAGGCACTCAGAAAGTCCAGAACTGAAGGTGACAGATACCTAGCAGGGGAAGAGAAGTGAGAGGTCTGCTGAGGACAAGAGATGGACAGACCACAGGGTTGAGGGATGGAGAGAGTCTCCTTAATCACATTACTACAGGAAGATAAAGACAGACAGACAGACAGACAGACAGAGAAAAACAGAAAAAGGAGACAAGGAGAGTGAAAGAGAGAGTGAGAGACAGTGAATCATGAGTATTATATAGTCATTGTGAGCACAGAAAATGGATTAAAAATGCTTCATACAATGTGAACAGGAAAAAAAAAAAAAGTTTACTAGAGAGCTAAAGAAGACCATAAAGTGTGTGTAAAGTATCTGTGCATATAATAATACCTCTGTGAACCGGTCCAGTCAGTGCTGGGGCGTGTGTGTGCGATGGCTGAAGACCCCTGATCACCGTACATGGGCCTGATCAAAAACACACATATGTAGCAAGATGTCAGTCATACACACATACACACATTATTTCACAACTTGTACACCCACCATACTATACACAGTATCCCTACAAATCCAAATTAAGCACAATAAGTGAGATTTGTTTATGCTTGTTAAAATGTTTTTTGAAACACCAGTAGTCGTACGTTTATCTCCTCCTTACTTCCACTCCTTTTGCAGCCTGTTTGACATCTCACAAACCAGCCTAAAATTTGCATATCAAGAACAGTACTGTATTAAGCATGACATGAGGCAGACACACAGTCTGTCAAGTCTTTAAGGGGTTCAGGAATTTCCCCTGTCCTGCAATGCGGCAAACTTCCGGAGAAAAGCTTGGAACCCCTGCAGTCAGGCAACAAACACTGTGGGAACAGGACAAATCCCTGGAGCCCATCCCACAAACCGAGCTGGTGCTCAAAGGCCTTCACACAAATACATAAATACAAACATGCACACACATGCATTAATTATCATCCTGCTAAATTGTTCCGAAGCATTTAATCTGAGTCCTTGACGTGGCTCTTCTCACTGTTTGGGTGGCGCTCAGTTGAAGAAAAGTGACATCACATACTTGCACCAATTAGGATTTAGCAGCATTTGAATCAGAATCTGATGACTGTTGGTGAGTTGTTTGGTCGCTGTCAGTCAAATCTGAACAAACAACACCCACACAGCTCTGATGAAGCGGACTGGCTGTTAGTGTTGATTATTTAATGTTACAGAGGAATAAGATTTAAAGCCAAGTTTTCAGGTTCTTTAAGGGACACAGACGGTGGGCTGGCATGTTAAAAAACTAACTCTTGGTAATTAGGACACAACTAAGGAAATGTCATTAGTTTTGCATTGAGGGGATTGTCATTACAGCCTCATCCTAAGGGGGACCATGAATGTTCACTGCAAAATGTCACTGCAATCCAACCAAGCTGTTTGGATATCTCAGTCTGGTCTAAAGTGGCTGACATGGCATCCATATAGCCACACTGCTAGCACTGCTAAAAATGGACATTTTCCAGTTTGAGCATTAACAGAATGTCCTCAGCTTACAGGGCTTTTTTGTAGTCCTGTTCTGCTGATTTATGTGGTGCAAATGCACAAGCCTCTTTTCAGACAGCCGGACGAGCATTAACACACTCATTCATGCATGAAAAACATAAACACATACACAGTCTCACACAAGTAGAGGGGCTCATCTGTTCACAAACAACATTGTGACTGCTGACGAATGTTGTTTACCACAGCAACTGAACACAGTGACTGGCATTTCACAACCCCTCTCTCTCTCTCTCTCTCTCTCTCTCTCTCTATCTATCTATCTATCTCTCACTCACACACACACTAAAATGACATGGAGGGAAGGTTTAACAGTCTGCTAAAATTAAGACAGACAAACACCCATAAGTTTGCTCAGAAATACTGAAAATAAGGTATTTTTGCCATTCCTGTAAGCCTAAAACATCCAAACAAACAAACAACACAACACACACACACACACACCTGCTGCCATCACCCTCTTTCTCCTCATCTGAGCTCAAGTCAATGGTAAACATGTCCTCGTCCTCGGAGAACTCTTCTCCACTCTCCTCTCTCCTCCCTCCCCCGCCTGCCTCTGGCCGTGCCTTCCTCCTCCTCTTCCTCCTCTTCTTGGTCATCCCGCCATCACTCTGCTGCGGCCCCAGGCTCTGGACAGGAAGTGAGTTGCAGGGCATGGTGTCTATGTGATGCAAGAGAGTAGCATGAAAACCACTGAAGAAGCACACTCACATTTTCACAAGTATCAAAATGCCTTTCTTCAAAAGGGCCTACCATGATGACGAGAACCTCTCCTGCCAAGATGGGACTCCATTAACTCATCCCCCGTTGACATGATGGGCGATGTTGCGAGGTAAGATGGAACTATTTCCTGTCAACAGTGGAATGTGACATCAAAATCATGATTAACTGCCTGCTCAAAGTGAAATTAACAGTATTTGAGTCTGCAGCCAGGTTCTGTGAGGCTGTGCTGTGAGCTAAATGGTAACACTGGCATGGAAACATGCCCGCGATGACAATGCTAACATAAGTTTAGCAAGCATAATAGCACTAAACACTACTGAGGCTGATGGAAATGTCAGTTTTGCAGGTACTTCATAAACCAATGTATCCATCCACCTAGATGATACGAGGGATTCATCAAAATCATTAGGCTTTTTCCACAGGAACCATGAATGAAGTGATGTTTTAGTATTGGTCAAACTGGTGGACTGACTGACAGACAGGTACTGTCATCCCTGAAGCTAAGCTGCTAGTGTGGCTGAACAAGAGTCTCCATCTTAATTTAGCATCTTTGCATGCTAACATTTTCCAGTTAACACTTAACACAAAGTACAGCAGAGGCTGATGGGATAGTCGTTACTTTCACAGGTGGTATTTGGTCTTAAGACGCTGGATGAAAAGTTAAAGGGTCACCACAGCAACTACAAGTTATCCAAGTTATCCACGTTGTTGAGACAGTTAACATAAAACCACAAATGCCAACATGCTGGTGCCATACCTAAAAAGTATGATATGCATACTGTATTTGTTGTGGTCTCGATTTTGTGCACTGTTTTTGTTTCTTGCCCTGCTTGTGTTTGTCCTCTTCCCTCTGTTTTCTCCCTTCCCCTCCCGCTCTCCCTCTCTGCAGCGCTGGAGTGTGGAAGGAGGCGGGGTCAATCTCCTGACCACTTTGGAGACACACCTGAACGGCATCAGCCCATCAGCTGCTGGCTACTTCAACCAGCTTTTCCACCTGCTCAGTGCCGGAAGATTTCTTGGTCTGCTCACATGTGTCTCGCCACGTTGTCTGCCTTGCCTCCTTCCTCGCTCCTTGCTCCAGCGTCTTCACTAGCTTATTTCAGTTCTTTGTTTATTCTTAGTATTTCCCTGAGAAGGTGATTTTTGGTTCTAGAGAATTTCTATTTTCTTCCCCATTGTGGTGATTTTCTGTTTTTGCCTTTTTTGCAGTCAACTTTGCCTTTTTCCCCCTAGCGGTGATTTTTCGTTGCCTTTTGTTTGTACTTTGTTTTTTGGTGAAATAAACTCTGTTCCTCGTTCTCTGCAATCTGGGTCCTGGCCGTGTTTGTCGTTGCTCGTATCGTAACAGTATTATGTTATACTGCAAAAACACAGTAGTGCAGAGCAGAGTGTTAGCGATTGATGAGACAGACATGCTTTCTTCTCCATGTGGATCTACATAATCTGGTGGGAATTTGGGTTTGAGCCCAGATTAGCAAAATCACACAGATTTGCTCATCGCAGTCTCGCTACAACAGGCCTGAGCCAGAAAGACAAACAGAGATAGAGAGATAAAGATAAAGAGATGATCCAACCAGGGCAGACTAACACATGCCTTGCAGTGCACGTGTCAGAACACAGTCCAAGACAGCCCAATTCATTTTTATGAGAGGGAAAAAGGGACAGTGTTCAGGATGTACACTATGCCGGGTCACAGCTCATCTGCTCAGAGCTCTGGCCTGACAGGACACATCCACCCCAAAACCACTTTTAAATCCTTTGGGATGCTTCATTCCCCATCATAACTGTTTATCTCACAACTAAACATGTTATTTCTGCAAATAAGGGTTTCAGGTTTCAAAACCTGCACCGAAGATTTTAATGGATCCCTCATAATGCAAATCCATTTGTTCATCCAATTGTAATTTTTATTTTTTCACCTGTAAGCAATACAGTATAACGACATAACAAGATAAATTACACTACGTATGTGGTTTATTTTTTTTTTTACTACAGGTATTCAGAAAATCTTAATGTTCTAGCCTGAAGGATCCGTGGGTCCATGTGCCAATACACAAGCACCAACAAATCCTGTAACTTGTAACAGAGAGTAAAAGGGGGGGTTGGGTAGGAGAGGCACAGGAGGCTGGGCTCGATGCCAAATAGTTCCTTAAATATGTTGTTGATCTTTCTCTATTCAGATCGGTGAGGTGATAACTGAAAGACGGAACAAAAACACAAATGCAAAACAAATCATTTGAAACTGCAGGAACCCCAGGCTGCCAAATGTTACACCGAGTCATCCTCTAATGTTTATGTGTGTGGAAGACTTACTGCACGTTACTACTGTTCTGTATATGTTGTGTGTGCGGTCTGCCCGTCAGTATGGACAGCGCACAGATGAGTGGAAGTGCCAGGCCATGTGCAACCGACTGCACATGAAGGTGAATTTGGCAGAGCTATAAATAGCCCTCTGGTGGTTTTCCACTCTGCTGAGGGAGAGTTATGTCAAGGAGAGGATTTGACACAAGGCCCCAAAAGTGTGATAGACTTGGTCAAAGAAAATTGGCAAATAATTCTGTGTTTGTTTGAATTTGAAGAAGCCTCTAAGACTGCTTTGTATTCCATTAAGCCCTGAGGCATTACTGTATTCCTGCAGGATCTAAAGAGCACCTATGGCACCTACTGAGTGATGGACAGTTGCAGAAAAGCGGAATTAGACCTTCAGTAGTAATCCTTCAGATAAAGAATTAGATCTTCTCAGACATATTGCTCTTAATTCCTGACTGGGAAAAACAGCCAACTCTCATCATGCGCCCCCCCCCCCCTCCAGCTTCCCATGAATCCTTGCCTATCGCTTTCCAGAATCACTTGTCAAAACATCATGTCTGATTGTTTCCTGCTATATGTGCATTTGTGGCTGTAACACGATCTAGTATGGCTACAAGAAAAGCTGTTTAGCTTTAGGACTATTGTTTTGAACATTTACCTAAATTTCATACAATTGTAGTTTGATATACTACTTTTTCCTCATCTAATCTGTTCATACACAACCAGCACACCATTCACAATGTCAGTGACATCATCGCAGGACTCCAGAATGAAGCCCTGGGATGAGTGATTCCAGCTTTACTCTGCACTTTATTATTTAAGTTTGAAATTCTGGGCAACTCCCTGTTGTGTCTACTCTACAACTTTGGAATACACATTGTCCCCCGTCCCCCGTGTATATCTCACAGCACGTACAGTAACTCATGTGGAGGATGTGACCTTTGCTGCTGTAAGCGCATACATTTTTAGTTTTGGCGTCCCCACTGACGGCTGACCCCTGACCTCCAGTGCAGATACCGGCAGTGCAAGTCACATGCACATGAATAAAACAGGAGATGAATAAATAACCAAGCATCTGTGGCTACTGAGGTGGCAGAGCATAAGAAGACAGCATGTAAGACCATGTAGATTAATTGGCAAACAGAGAAAACATGAATATTTTTCCACAGTCACGTGTTAAAATGTCACAAATGGTGTGTGTGCCAATGTATTCCTCACGTTGTGGGGACATAAATCTGTTTACACAGTCACATTGTGGGGATTCACCTGCCTTATGGGGACAAAATGCAGTTCCCCATAATGTAAATCACTACATTTTAGGGCGAAGACTTGGGTTAAGGTTAGGGTAAGTCTCCGGGAAATGAGTGAGTGAACCGGCTGACTGACCACTAGCTGTTTATGCTATCTGTCAGTCCTGATGGTTCATTTCTAGGAAACTAATGTCATGCCACATGGGGCATGTCAGGATGCAAGAAGGAGACAGAAGCTCTTGTTCCTTCTCGTTCAGCTTATATTTCAGCTGATACGATAAAGTCATTATCTGATTTTGTATGAACAGAATCTCAGATCAGCAGATTGTTTTCCATTCAACACAGATTGATGTCGCTGTCCATGTGTCAAGTGGCTGGTGAGGTCATCCATGTGTCTGCCAGGATCTCTTTCCCCACATGACCACATACTTTTACTTGTGTTTTTGTACCCATATTCTTTGTGTCTTTTGTGTTTTAGTTCTTCCACGATTGGATTAGAAATGTTATTCATGATCTTATTGCATTGCTCACTGTAATTACTGCCTATCTGGGTCAGGACACTCTTGATTTTGCACTTATTGAATCCATTGAAAGACTGTCTTTAAGATCACTCTGATTTTTTTAGGTCAAGCTTCACACTACTTCTGTATGACGATGACAGGTTATTGACTGTTGAAAGATTTTGAAGCCTCCTCCAGCAGCTGTCTCATGGAGAGGAGGGGCTCATGTTTACCTCCAACAGTCTTGCCTGGGCAGGAAAACTAGGCATCTAAGACTGAGGATTAAAATGATGACAGCATGTATTCACAGAGTCATCAGTCAGTGGTGAAATCAGTTGCAAATCACCATGCAAGAGGGCAAGAATTGAACAGGTACCAGTGCAGACAAAGCACTGCCAGCGTTTTAGATCAGACTGCACGACCTTCATGTCAGTAAGTTATGTTCTGTCCTATTTGTGTGTGTTTACTGACGCAGAGTAATGGCTCTGTCAATCATTACTTACCAGTGTGTTCTCAGTCTCTTTGACGAAGAAGGCCTCTCCATTCTCTCCCAGCTTCATGTGCAAACTCACTGGCTCTCCATTAATCTCTATGTCCACCTGCACGACAGGATAAAGACTCATTAGACATGTTTTAAACCTCATTAGCATGAATAAAACAGCTTTCAATGTAGGATTTTGTGTCAATGTTTTAAAAATAAATATTCGTATCAGACAGCAGATACCATTAACAGTAGCTTCTTAAAACTCTGTTGTTATCTCAACAGGGTATTTTATTTTTACACTTTTTTAAGAAGGCAAAGCACCTTAATATTCTCTATTGCACTTCTTCTTTTCCTTCAGTGAAAAACAATAATTAAAACTTGTGTCATAATCTCTTAGGAACTTTTCCTGGCTTTGCTTTTCTTTTGTTGTCAGAGCACAAGTCTGAGCAACAGCTCTCAAATTACCTGCTCACAAAACCACGTTATACATGCAGATGAAAAAGCAAGACAGGGAGTGAAAGCGTGAGGGAGCGGGCACCCTGTAATCTTACCACTTTCTCACGGGACCGCAGCACGCCCATCTTGCCGAAGCGGACGTGGAAGGGGGAGCACTGCAGGGAGCCATCGGGCTGCCTCACCACGATGACATCTATACATCCAGACAGGGTTGCAGGGTTGAGTCCCCTGTACAGCTCTTTGACCTGCACAAACACCTGGCCCGCCAACTGACCCACATAGTTCATGGTCTGTAACTGGAGACAAGCAAGGAAAGGGGAGGGAAGAGGGAGGGCGAGAGCTTTTATTAATATATTTCCAACAAGAAATCCTCCACTTGTTCTTCTCTTTTGTCTATTGGATGTGATTCTATTTACAATTGAGGCCTTTAACGCATGCAGAACGGCACACACTGGCAGGACATGACCTTTAATGGGACTACTGATTGACAGACTCGAGACAAGATGTTCTGTGTAACTGCAAGGCCACCATGTCATCTTGCCACATTAAAATACATTATTGATCCACCGAGTCCAATTACTGCCCACACAGGCCAGCCAACCCTGCAGTGTCGGATATTTGGCATCGTAAAAAAATGACACTTTTCACATTATTTTCACTCCTCTTGTGGTTGCTGGTGTGTTTGTGGTTGTGATGGGTGTTGCTGTGTGGGTGCGTGGATGTGAAATCGTTCTTCTTTTTTTGTATATTGCAAACAAAAATTGCCTTTTCATCTCTGAAATGCAAATACACTCCATCAGGGACAAGAGTAATCATGCAGTGCTGTGCCAGTCTTTCTGACCCACAGCCTCTAATGTGCTCTGTCTAGAATGCAAAACAAGGCCCTGGAGAGGGACACAAACAGGGAAACGCATTCACTGGGCTGAGAGATGGGTGGATGTTGATTCGGGGGAGGGGGTTAGAAAATATATTCAGCATCCAAAGGAAATCAACAGGACTGTTTGTAACATAACATAGAAAGACAATGAGATCTTCTTACAGTGATGGTCCTTTATTCATGGGAGCAACTATGGGTATGATGTCAGTGAAAAGACGTGCAAAATGTCTAAAAAAAGGGGTGGACTCCTGATTCAATGCTAATTCAATATGTTTTATGATTCTTAAGTGTTGCGATTGTACAAGTATTGTGATAGATTCTGGGAAAAAGGTGAATCCTACACTTCTAGACTGTATATCATCACATGTCAGTCAGTCTCTGAGTTTTATTTCAGTAGCATCATT
Organism: Chaetodon auriga; assembly: GCF_051107435.1. Classification (NCBI taxonomy): domain Eukaryota; kingdom Metazoa; phylum Chordata; class Actinopteri; order Chaetodontiformes; family Chaetodontidae; genus Chaetodon; species Chaetodon auriga. The sequence continues at coordinate 14,810,570 of NC_135074.1, read as the reverse complement.
GCTATAATTCATATAAGACTGGTTAATAACATACTTTTTAAACTGCTGCATTTAGCTGCCAAGCTAGTGCCAAAAGAGAATATCAAATAAAATAAATATTAGGCCGAACAAATAGCAGCACAAATGTGAACATCCTTCATATGAAAACTGTCCTTTCACAACCCTGGATGTGTCAAGCTAGTAAATAAAATGTATATATGTGTATACGTGCTGTCACCGGCACATAATGTCTCCACTAAGTGGAGGCTGTAATTTTAAACACATTGGGAATTTTGAGCGTGACTGTTGACCTTCGAGGTTGCTGTAGCAGGTCAGTGTATAGCATTTAAGCTGCAGAGTAGCAGACTGAGTTAGAAAAGTGAAGTCAGCAGTTTGTTTCCACCAAACAGGAAACGTATGTTTGTCAAGTATGAGCATGCGTGGAATGTTATGTTAAGCATATATCAGTTGTTGAGATAATATAATCGTGGTCATGTAGTGCTTGTTTGTCTTTATGCGTGTTTGGGTGTTTTATTGTGTGTTTTTAGGCTCTGTATACTTTGTATGGGTTGCAGTATATTTAAATGTAACACTGCCTAATATGTGACATCCTTGTCTTGTCTGTAACAAACTGTCCCTTAAAATCTCCACCTGCTACCTGCTTGTGCTGACTCAGATACTGGCATCCTCTACCCCTGTCTCCACACACACACACACACACACACACACACACACACACACACACAGAGGGGGGGGACAGATGGCTCAATATTTCGGGCAGACCATGTAAGAAATTAATGATGAGGATGATGTGCAAGCACCCATCAATTACTGTGGATCACAGATTTGGGCTGCTCTGCTCTCATGAGCGAGCGATACTCTGTAGTACATCAGTCCCACGTGAGATGCTCATCACAGGCTTGTTCTGACCTGCCTGTTACAGCTACACCACAGATTACAACACTGTTATTAAACCAATGAATTCACTGTGTGCAGACACAGCCTCATGGCACCTCTGCTTAAATCACATCTGATTAAATATGATTAAATTAAACAACTTTTTGGACTTCTCTTTCTCTTTATGGGTCAGTTAATCCAAATTATTCCTTCTATTTTCAGTTTCTACCACAGTAAAAACGGCTTCCACTTGAACTGTTCACAGTGAGGTTATTGAAAAAAATCGGTTATTGCTATGAACACCAGAAAGACAAAAAAAAAAAAAAATCCATCACCTTCATTAATTTGGCTGGTATAGAGACCTATATCAAATAAAAGCAAAACTACCTGCATGGCTGGACACCACAGGACCGAAAAAACGTGGCATCAATCTCTTGATGCACTATAAGCTGCGAGAAACTATTCGATAAAAATGACATAATTATTTGATCCCTCAAATTATGTCTCAAAGACACACGTGCTCATCCGTGGACATGCCACAAACCTCATATCACTGTCAACATAGACCACGTGCAAACAGTTGGGACCACTCATTCACACACACACACACACACACACACACACACACACACACACACACACACACACACACACACACAAACCAAAGCCTTGCCCACTCTTCCAGGAAACCTCGGTTTCACAACCAATCACAATGCTCTCTCATTACGTAATAACCAATCACGAGACCACTTACAGGGATTCGCTCATTCAGTGCATTCGCTGAAGAAACAGCACAGCATTCAATGAACGTTGGTCTCAATAACTGCTGTTATTTCTGATTCAGGTTCAAAGTGTAACATCAAACCCCTCAGTGACTTCTTTATTTAAAAGTTGGTCACTATAAAACTTCCCTCTCACCAAACAGGCCTATGAGGAGGCACAGAGGCAGACAGAGGTGACAGAGAGGCTGAGGGATTTACAGGCGGATGATGATGTGAGGGTTTATCCAATTAAATGAATTTAATGTGACTGGAGCAGCTGTCTAACACTCCAGGATTACTGACTGTTAAACTAAATGGCAACAAGGACCGACAGAGATCATTACTAGACCACTGATCATATTTCAGTACGGTATATCATTTTGTACATTTCTACATATACCTTTAAATATGTATGACCTTACTATAAATAGGCGACATAAATAGGAGGAAAGGTCATTTTTATTGCATGAGAGCGTCTCTGGTGAGGCTGAAAAGCAAAGCAGATAGAGTAAAAGATCAACATGACGCTGATCGTCTGGTCACAGTGTCATGTGTGGCCTGTGAAGCGACATGTAAACATCTGCACACGGGGTGAGGCTCCGCAGTCTGCACCGCAGCTCCGCCGCGCATTACAGCGCACACAGGCGCCGTGAGGGCAGGCGTCCAAGCGTCCATGCTGAATAAACAGGCTGGGAAGATATTTACTACTGCCCTCACGACAGGTTACTGCAGCCTACAGTCCAGCAATCCTACTTACATTGTTTATTGTTGTCGCTCTGCGCTCCGGGATCTTTCCGCCATCCAAATATTCCACCAAACGTCCTCTGCAGTTTTATTCCGCTACATGTCAGTCCTCACACCAAACGCTAAACATCTCCCTACATCTGATCTTAAATCTCCTGCTCAGAGCTGCCTCGATATTTAAACCACAGTTAAAATATTCCTCCCACCTCCACCGGACCGCAGATGAAGAGCCACCCGATTGGCTGAGCCACCGCTGACGTCACTCAATGTCGACTGGAAATTTCCCTCCTAAAGTAAATTTTATTTGATTATTGTGATTTTCTATTCTAATTCTGCATTGATTTCTTTCCATTGCTAAAGGCATGCTTTATGAAGAATTACAAGTTGTAACTAATGGATTTATTAATGCTTAATAACTCAATGATCTTTAAAAATCACTTATAAGCCCCTCTAAGGACTTGTGGGTTACCATATTTTTCTCATCCTGGGGGACACTTTTTCTTCTGTTTTTTTTTTTTTTTTTTTTTTTCTTTTTTGTTTGTTTCTGTTTAGCTTTAATTAATAAGGAAGACCCCTTCAATGGACCTTCTGACCTTTGACCTTCCAGACAAAAAGCTGCAGGGTATCTGGACCAATTCCATTTATAAACACTTTACTATCATTTAGAGCTGCAGAACTGGACAATGAAGAACCCCTTATCAATGATTTATTGTCATTCATAATGACTGATAATTTTAGTTATTTGTTTATTGTAAAGTGAGAAACCCTTGACCATTTGTCAATGACTTGCTAATGATTGGGACATAAATTTCTGAACAGACAGAAAAGACTTTTCTCAGCCTTGTTGTTACCAATTACTTCCAATGTGTTTCAACATACATTTCTTCCTGTGTACCACTGAGGGAAAAACGACAGTAAACAGGATCTTGTTTTCATTCTAAAGAAGTACAAATCTAGTGTGTGGAGCAGAGGAGACAAGAATAGCAGTGGAATTCAGCTCGGAGGCATCTGTAGTTGTGCAATGTACTGACTGTGTCTCAGTTTTCAAAATGTAAATCTGACCAACTGCCTTGACACATCGAGGCCAGACCAAGACACTGTTGGCTTGTTCATTATTCTTAGTGTGTTCTGATCTGCAGTTTAGAGCTTACATGTTGTGCTCTTTAATAAAATGTAGCATTATGCAAATTCGACTCACTGAACTGTTCATATGTAGAAACCCCATTAACTGTCATCTCTGTGTCATTGTACCTTATCTATGTGGAATAATGTGATATTTTAGGAAGTCTACAACAATATGAAGACTAACAGTCAACAAGTGTAGTGAATGGTACAATGGGGCTACAGGTTGCAGCTCATTAGCTTAGCTTAGCATAAAGACTGGAAACAGGGTGAAACAGCTAGCCTGGCTCTGTCCAACATTACCAAAATCAGCCTACCAGCTACAACATAGTCCAGCACATAACCCCCTGTGAAACCACAATTTCTCTGCATGCCCATTTTTACATGGATTAAACAAATTTAAGAGGTGCTTTTCTTACCTTTGTATTGTTTCCACCTGTGTCTAGTCTTCCTGTTTCCATTCTTCGTGCCTGAGCTTCGTGAGCTAACCAGCTGCTAGCTGTAGCGTCTTACTTAGCATAGAGACATAAGAGTTGTATTGAATTTCTCATTAAACCCACATATGAAAGAAGCCATTCCTTTCAGTAAAACAATCATTTCTCTTCAAAAACAACAGTTTGTGGTTTTATGTCTACTAATGTGTGAGACTATTTTTTGGCTGGAGCAGTGTCTCCCTATGAGGTTGCAAGGCAATACGATAAGCTAAGCTAACTGTCGGCTAGCTTTAGCCTACTATGGAAAAGACAGATATGAACCATTTGACTGACAGCAAGAAAGCTCAATCTGTTCCTATTCCAGGAAAATATGAAGTATTAAAAGTGTATTTGACATATGTTGTCTACTGATAGCAAGTAATAGAAATTGTAATACATGCAGTGTACACAGATGGCACATGTAGCTCTCAGTCTCCTACACAGTCCTATAGTATTTTCAAACATCTGTGCTGTATATTAGGGTACAGTATGTGTACTGGCACATGTACATGTGCCCTTTAGAGAAGCAGAAGATGGCTGCAGACTGACAGAGATGCAGGTACTGCGACAGTAAACAAAGAGAGAACAAAATCAAAATGTCTGACTGTGTGAGTCAGACACAAAGAAACAAGTTGATAAAACACAGTGCAGGAGAGACGCCTATAATGGTATCTGGAGATCAATCCGTTTAACCAGAGCAAAATAACTAATGGCGTCAGTCCTGTTCTGACAAAAACCTCCTGACATGCTTAGATCTGCTCAAACAAACATGCAAATATTCGCACACATTTAACAGGTAAAATGTGCCAAGAAAAACAAACTCTGGACACAGAGTTCTCACTTCAGAGAAACAGACACAAAAGTTTCTCTCCCCAGCGAGTCTCCCCTGGCTGAGTCTATTTTTGTTGCCCAGTGATTCTAAGAAGTAACCGCCACACTTGCATCCAAGTGTTCCCTCTTCTATTTGTTATTGTCAATCTTTTAGAGGGAGGTCCTGTTACTCAACATACACACACACACACACACACACACACACACACACACACAGTAACAGTAACTTTCTCAACATGTGAGTCCTGAAAGAGATGGGACATCTCTTGAGGAATGGGCATTTAGAGAGAACGTGTGTGCGTGTGTGTGTGTGTGTGTGTGTGTGTGTGTGTGTGTGTAACTCCACTCACAACATGTGATACAGTTCATGACTCTGGATCAATTTCTGCTCTCAGTCAGTATGGACACACAGTATTTGCAGTGTGTAGCCATTGAGCATGAGATTATTCTCTTCGTCACAGTCGCTGATTGACACACACACACACACATACACACACACACATACACACACACACACACACACACACACACACACACACAAGCAGGCGGTCGGAGAGGGAACAATGAAACACGTGTTGAGTTTTCTAAGAACTAAGTCATTCATCAGGGAGCAACCAGAAGGCAGCTAGAGGGGAAGAGGGAGGGGAGATAAGAACGTAGGCCAGAGAGAGACTTTGCAGAATGTTAAAATCTGAGTGGATGTGTGACAGAGAGAGAAGAACCAGTTTATTGCACACATGTGCAGCGTGTTCACTGGGTCAGGTACATTTACTCAGGCTTTGGTGCACAAATTATGTTTCGAGTAAAAGTAAGCATTTTATGTAATATCTACATGTCAATCATGGATGGCACAATAAATGGATTTATACATGTTTTATAATGGATTATATTGATTTTCTGTCTTTTCATTTGATCTCCTGCTTTACTGCAGTTTTATTCTTAAACTGAAAGACAAGAAAGCGAAAAAGTTTTTCGAATTTCATATTATTCCCTTCAGAATGTAATTAAATCAAATACAGACAGTGTGCTGCACTAAACAGTTTTGGACCCCTCAAATGATGGCTCGTGAATGAGATCTGCATGTGCTTCCCCACTGGACTGAACCTGATTTAATTTTAGTGCATCACATTGGCTGCAGGTCTTTCAATTCAACAGGGGCATCATTGACTTCAGCAGAAGCACATTTAAGTGGAAGGAAGTGGAAGTGTAAACACTGACATAGGCTTGACTTCTGTGTCATTCAAGGAATTTCCACGTGCTTTGTTTGTTTATGTGGGCGGGTTACTCTTTGCTCACTGCATGCATGAACTGTAAGTGTCTGTATATGCGTTTATGTGTGTATGTCCCCTTACAGAACGAGTGTGTGTGCATGTGTGAGCGTGCTGGCTCATATGTTCCCTGTTGCCCTGCAGTGTGTTCCCTCCTGTCAGACACGTGGTTTGCTGTGTCAGGATCAGCCTGATCTCTCCCAGGAACTCCGTCTGGGGTCACGAAAGCATTCATTTCATCACCACGGGAACGGGGGTGTTTTTGGGGGATGGGCTGCGTGAGCCAATCAGAAGGCAGCCTGAGCCACACATTATAGGTGAACTATTCAACCCGTCCACAGCGTGGAGCGTTACCAGACAGGCTCCACAGCTTTAGAAAAATCTGATCTGTTTGTTTTCCAGGGCCAGAGATGACTGCTTAAAGCTTTACCACTGACCCCAGGCCCATTTCGACCTAAGCAAAAATGATCTGCCTGCATTTTTTAGTAAAAGAGGAACAGGACTATAGAGACCTATAGAGACAGAGGCTTGTTAGTGTGGCTACTGACTGGAGGACAGAAATAACCAGCATAGTAGCAATACACAGCAGGTGGTGGTGAAGTTTCTGCAAGATGGCAAGAATGCATTCAACCACAGGCTGTGAACAATAAAGGTTTCCTCTCATTGATTTCTATTCATTTTTTTTGTCCCAATATCTAACAACTTAAGTTTCTCTGTGTTTTATTTACTGACATTTCACAGGAAGACCTTAAAAACAAGTTTTTACATGTCGTTTGAGTGTCAGGAAGGTTTGTTTATGATACACAACCATGCTCCTCGACTATAAACGATCTGAAACTCTGAATGCCATCGGACGGACAAAATAATGGCAACAATTAACGAGAAGTAACGGTTAACTTCAAGCACATGCAATTTAAAAGAGGAAGAGGAAATGTGGAGGTGCTGCCTGAGCCCATGGAGCTGCTCACAGGCTGCCTGCATGCTGAAGCTATTATGTAATAGCTCTGCTAACTGTGGTGTAATATGCCTTTATAAGTACCAGCGTGGGCTTGAGGTCATGCGTGCAGATATGAGCTGTTGATCTTGCACATGGCTATACTGCACACAAGCAGGCTACAGCTCACATGCTCTGTGCGCAGAAGCAGCAAACACACTGACACTGAGTGTAAAGTACATGATCGTACAGCAGAAGGACACAAACTAAGACACACATGCTCACACTTCTCTGTCTCACAATTACAAACACACACACACACACACACACACACGCAAGGAGTATATTATTTTAGCACAGTGTTTTTAAGGAAAGTAACTTAAGTCCTTTTGACTGGTAAGGTGATTCCTTCTCACATCCATCTCTCTTCATGCCAGTGTTTTATTACAGATTTAAGTCAGTCAACTGAGTTTCCCTCATACACTCATATCTGACATGGCCAATCCAGGCCTGCATCCCTGCTGCTGTGTGTTTGTAGTCCAGTATTTTAGGAGCTATTTTTGCTCTACATTTAGTAGAAACACTCCTCACACAGGTACAGCAATGGTGCTTGGGGATCTTTTAGGATGTAAGTAGTAGGATAGTCATAGAAATAGCAAGAAAGCTAAAAATGAAAATACTTCCTCTAAAATGATCATCTATCATCATAATAATAATAATTAACTCGAATATATTATCAATATACCTCTCGCCCATTGCTAGCTGGGATAGGCTCCAGCCCCCCGCAACCCCGAAATGGGATGCGCGGGTAAAGAAGATGAATGAATGAATATTATCAATATAAAAAATGAACAAATGAAAAAAAAAAATTCTGTTTAGGTCAGCACAGTGACATTTTTTTAATATCTGTTTGTCTCTTTATCTATATTACTTTCCTTACATCATGCAGTCACACATACAGTAGACATGTTGTGATTTTAGTTTTGTTACCCAGGACCAGCTGTCATTGGGGCTGTCATCCTCTCTGTGGCTCCTGAACTCTTGCTCGTCCCTGTGGGTCATGGCTGCGGCTCCATGTCGCACAGCTCACAATCCTGAGCTGCTGCAGAAACTCTTCAGTGAAATGTGTTGAGGAGGGTCTCAGAATGTGGCAGGATATCTGAATCAATCCTTCACTGAGGTCCTGGTAGAAATCCTCTGAGAGGAGGAACTGGTTGTTCTTCTGAGATGTTTATGATGGCTTGTCTTCAAGATGGTGCAAAAGCTCTTCTAGTTGGTTCTAGATGAGTCTCTTGTGGACTCATCTAGAAACTGTGGGACTGTTAGTCGTTAGTCGCTCCTGCTTGAGCAACTTGCTGGAGGTGTTTTAAACTAAATTTATCAACAAGCACGTTCTGGGAATGGACTACTTGAAAGCAATCTGAGAAGGTCTAGAGATGCTGGACTCTACTGCTCGTCTGACGCCACACACACACACACACACACACACACACACACACACATTGATGACATGTCATTACGGTGGTTTGAAGACCTTTGGTTTTTGTGTTCTGTGGAGAGGTGTGGGGCTTTGTTTCCTGTGCTTCCTTTTTTGGCAGAGGAGTTTGGCACTTGACTCTGTCTGTTTGTGATACTTACGTTAACAACCTGTTGGAATTAAGAGGCTCAAGTATCTCCTGAACACTGGCAGAGGCACGGCGGTAGACCTTTTCTAGTGTGATTCAAATAGTTTGGGCAATGTAGGGATTAATGTATTTTTATGTAAGTCGCAAAAGGTTACACAAACTACATTTGGCAGTTCAAGATAGATGCGAATCAGCTATTCTAGGTTGTTTTTAATTTTGCGTTAACGTCTATTCGTCACGGTGTTTGAAAGATAAGGGACATTCAAACAAACACACATGAAAAAAATGTAAAATGTCTGTACATTTATACAATTAAAAGCATACAAAAGGGTACAATGTGAAATGCTGCGAACACACACTGAACTTCTGTTTCTTCAACAGTCAGTCTGTGGAGCTTAAAGCATAACAAATGTTCTACATACAAACAGAATACTTGTACACACACACAGTTAATAAGTACTTTTATACATACTGCAAATCTGACAACATATATTCAAAATATTTAATTTGTAAAAACAGACATGCAAAACAAACCTCTACCTCTAAATCAGCCAATAAGAATGGTTGTTGCCAAACATCGGCTACCATTGCACACAAATGATTGTGTTTACCCATTTTTTAAAGCTTCTTGTACTGTGTGTGCAGTACACTGATACTGCAAGAAAAACTTGAACACCGCTGATCCTTCAGACACATACGAAGAAATATAAAATGACTTGTGATTGCAATGACTAAGTCTAGTGAAAAGAAATTCACTGATTTCATGTTTCACCTTCAAATATACTGTCAATCAGGATAATGTATACATGTATCCAGAGGTGACTTTTCATCACCACGTTACTCTAAAGTGGGTCGTTTTTTGGATCAAAAGCACACTGTATAAAGTTACTGTGAAAGTGATTCATGGAGTGGTGCATAAAGCACACGATGTGAACAACACCATGTTGTGAGCAGAAAAGGCCTCCTGAATGATCCGTAACATTTCCTGAACAATCTTCAGCTGAATGACAGGATAGCCATGAGTGAATGAGGCCTCATTAAAAATATATTGTGAAATGATTTCCTCGTTCCCTTGGCTACAACAAATGCATATGTTCAAAGATCACGACCTTTCCAGGATGAGCGTGTCCGTCTTGATGTTGGCAGCCTAGAACTGGACCTTACCTGCAATTCCTACTTAGTACAGCACAGCCCGCTGTCTTCTGTATATCTTTCATTGTCCATTCAGAACCTATGTTAGTGTGTAAAACACATTCTGGTACATTTCTTCTCTTTGGCAATTAAAGTGATTTCAATCCTGACTGAGACACTTTGCATTTCACTCATATGTGTTTTCCAGTCAGGAAGAAGAGGGGACGGTCTTCCTTGGCATTGGCGGTCTGGAATTCGTCGCTGAGCCTGAACCTCCACTCCTCCTCGAGCTCAAGCCTGCCCACCGTCTGCCTCAAGGAGCTACGATCTGCACTGATGACACACAGAGTCGCACCTGCAGGGAGGCAGACAGGAGGGAGAGGGACAGAGACTTTAACTATGACATGGAAATTAAAATGACTTAAGGATGCCATCATCATAAACAGCATTACCTGTCTTTTATTAGTAGACAGTACATAGACACACAGGGGATATTGGTAGGGGGAGTGTGTGACATGCGGTAAAAGTGAACTGAACCAGTGACGTTGCAGCTTCATAATGTTTCTTCTTCCCATGTTAAGAAAATGCAACATGTAGCACATTCAGGCATTGACACTGAGATCCAAGATGTCATGCGATATGGATATGGTTATATATTTTTCCATTGCCTGTATTTGGTCTGCCTTTGTACCTTTGAGGAAAGAGAACTTCTTGAGGAACCCAGGAGTCACGAAGGAGTCGGCGAAACAGAGGAGAAGGCCACTGAACAGCAGTCCTGTGGTGCTGATGTTGACAGAGTGAGGTCTGGAACTCACAAAACAAACCGTCACCTGCAGGAGGCGAGAAGAGTGTGACGGTTACACACTGTGCGCTGGAATCTCTGTGTATGTGAACCTATACTATTGTTTAGAGGTTAATAATTTACCACAAACAAGGAGTGTGAGTGTGGGTGTGTGTGGAATACCTCAGGTCCCAGGTTGAGATAACAGTCCACGGACAGGACAGGGTGTGTGTAGTTCTTGGTGCTGAGTGGAAACAGCTTCTGGCTGGTGTGTTGCAGGTATTTTTCCAGGAGGAGCTGAGCTGGAGTAGCCAGGAAAAGGTGCTTGCTGTCTGGGGCACAGACGTACTGCGAGGGCCCCACTGAGGTGGGAACATCTGTCATCTGGAGAAATTTCAAAGTTTTATTTAATAACTTTTGATACCATAAACCTTGTGGCTGTGTTTTCATGTGTCTTCAGCATTCACCTTGGTCTTGATGATGAATGTCCTGTATCCTCCTATTGCGATCTGCTTCTTCATGACGCTGAAGCTGTTGAACCGGCAGACGAGCAGCCCGGCACTGTGCAGCCTCAGGGTGAAGTCCACATCGTGACAGGTGAAGCGGTTCTGGTCGTACTGGACGTTCTGACTGCGGTCCACATTGAGGAGGAGGAAATCATGAAGGTGACCTCTGGAGAAGGGCTCCCTCTGTTTATTACCTGGAGGAAACAAAATAAATTGCAACTTAAAATTTCTTTTAACTGCAGTTAATTCTTTATTCCAGAAATAATATACATGCTTCTCGTGATCCATTAAATAGTGAAATAACTCAATCAAATCAAATCTTCTCAAATATACGACTTAAAAAATAACAGATTCAGTCAGCCAAAGCATTTTGTCAGCTGAGGCTGTGCATTGGATAATGATTTGTTTGAAGATATGGGACACAGCTTGGAAAATATCAGCCCAGAATGTTTCAAGGCAACTTAAAATATTACATTCTCAGTGAGACTGTGTGTGTGTGATTACACTTGATGGTCATTTTTGAGGTTGGAATTAGTTAAATTACTGATATTATGAGCCCTGTGAGGTAAATATTTTCTGTTATTTGGCAGAGTACCCTACTTAAAAAAATGTTGTGTGCACAATGTTATTTTTTTGAAAATGGAGGGGCTAAAAAATCCGTTTTCCAAATACCCTGCTATGTGTAAACGTAGCCTTAATCCTCACAGTATAACACCAAGTCAGTTGAATCTCAGCGATATCAATCTGTCCATTGAGGAAGCACAAGTGATTGGGACTCAGTTACACCTGTTTGGTGCAAATGAAAGTGCCAACAGGTGCAATGGAGAGACAAAATTAATACAACCCTCAACAAGGGAATGGTTTTGCATGTGGTGGTCACAGACAGTGGCTCTCTCCTTATCCTTCCTGGCTGATTCTTCTCTAGTTTTGAGTTTTGAACATTAGGCAGTACCTGTGGCCCAGTCAGGTTGCACAGGGGCGCCCCGTTCTCTTCACGGGTGAGAGCAGGTTCACACTGAGCACATGTGACAGGCGTCAAAGAGTCTGGAGACGCTGTGGTGAATGTTATGCTGCCTGTAACGTCATCCAGCATGACCGGTTTGGCGGTGGGTCAGTGATGGGTCGCACAGACCTCCATGTCATAGCCAATGGTATGAGGATGAAAATCCTAAGAGTGACTGTCAGACCTTAAGCTGGTGCAGTTGGCCAGTTTTTACTTTGATTTTCGGTGTGATTTTGAATCCTGCCCTCGGTGGGTTGATGCTTTTGGTTTCCACTGACTGCGTTACATCATCTTGTTCTCCACAAATTCTACAATGTACATCAGTTAAGATTTTCAACTTGAATAATTCATTCATCATGATCCGATGTGTGATTTAAGTGTTCCCTTCATTTTTTTTTTGAGCAGAACCAAAATGGTTCTTGACTTTTCAAGGCTTCTGACATCATGAGCCCCTGACCTGTGAGTCCACGGCTGCCCCACTTCCTGATCCCACAGAGTCCGTAGTGGGCCAGGTCTGGACAGGCCTCCATGTGCTGTAAGACCTGCTTCAGTGACACAGCGTGCTCCACGGGACCACTGACAGCAAAGAGCAAACAGTAGCTATGTTAAAACCAACTCATATAATTATTACACAAATTCTTACTTTTACTACAAGCAACAGCTATTATGTCCCACACACTCTTCATATAAATAATGTGTCTGTATGTACTTGTGTGCGTCCAGGTCCACTGCATTCCACATGACACAAGAGTCATCAGCCAGGATGATGAAGGGCCAGACGTCACCTGCTGGGCCCCCTCCCTCCAAACGACGACTGCGCTCCAGCTCCAAGTTGTGATATGAAAGCTCTTTAATCAGAAAGTGAGCCGCACCTGCAAGATAATAGGGATTAAAGTGGTGGATTACAAAAAAAAACAAAAAACAAAAAACAATTTATGACATTTTATTGCTCTGTGTCCACGTGACTGTTAGCAAGGAAAGAATCCCATCCCTAAATATCTAACTGTGGTAGCAGTAATGTACCTATTCCAGCTCCATTGAAGACAGTGGGCAGTACCAGCATGATGTGGTTAGGCCAGTACTTCTTATACACAGCCATCTCGTACTCTTTGACCACCAGGATATGTAGATGTGAGGCTCCATCCATAGCATGGTACAGGTTGAACAGACCGTGCTCATGACGACCCGTGGTTGGGGTGAAGATTGGACTCTTGATGCAGTCTGGGCTCTGAGGAAATGGAAGAAAATCAGACTCATGACTAAATAATGAAAAAATATAGCATCAACATACATTTGCATTTCAACATAATCTCAAAAAGGCAAAAAGGAAGGAGAAAGTCATGAAGCACCGTCATCAATGGCAACACATAATTCAACTGTTAGATATAGAATAAGTATTAATTGTGGCTGCACTCAACATTTCTCTTTATTTGGTGGTCTGTGGACCCCAGGAGGTCTACAACGATACAGGCTGCAGAAAGTGAACATCAGAGGAATGATGAGGATATGATCAGATGTTTTGTGGCTGGTGTGCTGGTCAGAGGCTGTGATCTGACATCAGAAATACTCTGAGAGCACAACTTTTATTAAAATAACTGTGGATCAATGGCTGACAGTAAGCCATTCTCACATCAGGCCAATTTGAACCATAGCGTGACCTGTAGCACCACCCAGTGGAGCTACAGGGTGTTGCACTATGGTCAACCTTGAAATCACTTCTTCAATGCAACCGTAATGTGTTGTGGTGCACTGTATGTGTCTGTACCTACGACGGACTAACAAAAAGAAGACTGACTCTGATAAGGTTTCTTAATATCAGTGTTCTTTTGCAATGTTAGGAAGGCTCAATGGGTAATTCACACCACCTTGTATCTGACTGAAATTTTTGTTTTTATTATTTCTGTCATATCTGAGCCTGTGGTGAGACTAGCAGTCATAGCAGCATTTTCCTGTATTTACTGTTACATCTAGTAGGGGAATATCTACTAGCTGGTTTTCAAGTTCTTTCTCTGGCTCATTTTTTATTTGTTACAAAGCTTTTCTGTCACTTTCATGGGTATAAACAAGTGCAACACCCTGAAAAAATTGGCTTTTGACACCATCTTCAAGTGTTTGGAGCAGCTACTTCTTTCCTAGCATAACCCGGTCCATGTTCTTCTGCTTTATTATTTTTCACTCTGTACATCTGCATCTGGAAAAAACGAACTGCTACTATCTGAGTTCACAAAGGATGGACTTACCCAGTCAGAGGTGAGGGGCAGGCGCATGCTCTCCAGCTGGCCTCCTGGTTGGCTGAAGCTGAAGTAGTGCTCCTTAGACTTTGGGATGATGAAGTAGAGCTGGATCTCTTCCCCAAGCAGTAGATGGGTGAATGTGAAGGCATGCAGTGTTGACTCATACATCTGAAAGTAAGATTAGAGGGGACTTACAACATCACCTGTGACATTTCAAAGGCAGAGTGTCAGTGTCAGCCATCATACTTTGTGTTTGCTGTTTTTGGCTGACCTGGTATCTGGGGTTAAAGCCTAAATACTGATGACACTGTTCACAGTGGTGGTAGGTGTTGTAGGCTGCATATTTAGACAGCTTGATCCTAGATGTCCGCCTACGTAGGTAAATATCCTCCTGACGCACAGGGTTTCCTTGGAAAGACACACAGGGACAAAGACAGATTAGGACAATAGCACAATACAAAAGATTTGTTTTTTATATGCGACACACACTGATTTGTTCTCACTGTGCCTACCCTCAGCACTGGGTTTATATCCAGGGTTGTAGACAGAGCTGATGTCATCATATTTGGGGTCATGGAGGGTGTAGTCAAAAGGCATCGTCTTCATAATGTCTGGGTTTGGCCAGGAAGCATTGGCTGGGTGGTACTGCACCCCATCGGCCTGGGCACCTAATCACACAACACATTTACAAGTGTATGAGTTCACAGCACGGTGAATCCTGAAGATTAGGATTTATTGTGGACACACAGCAAAACATTGAAAAAACAGAAAATAGTTGAGGAAACAAAAAAAGTAGAAAATGTGACAAAGGTATTTAGAAGCCTAGACCGTGTGATGTACTGCTGCACATATACTGACTGTAGTTGATGTCTTCTTCATCGTAGATATCCACCTCCATCAGTCTGATCAGCATCCGAGACAGAATACCCAGAAAGTGCAGGTATGCTCCTGTCTTACCCACCTGACCGTGGAAAGAACAGAGGGAAACAAATGTAAGGATAGAACACGGCATGAGCTTGAGTTTGAATAACAGGAAGAAATGAAGACAGAAAGTACCTGTGGGGGTCCGCTGAGCAGCAGCCTGCGAGGGTGAAAGTTGTCGCTTCGTCCTTCGGTCCGATTGCTGCTGTCCATGTGGTACGAGCAGGGGACTGTCCACTGCCGATAGTACAGGGACTGTTCTGTACATGTCATCATTTTACTCAGCAAGGGCCTGCACACAAAAGACACAGTTCACTATCACATTCCTCCTGGTGAGAATTACTGCGTCGGAGTCTTTACTGGAGTCTTTACTGGAAAAAGAACAAAACTAACTAAATCAGAAGCACATTAATAACTTATAACACTGATTTCATGAAAGTTCTAAACAGCATTAGCGCTTGCAGGTGGAGTGGTGGTTGGTAAATGGTTAATCTGCTTTTATATCTATAATATCACACTGTACGTAGTTGTGTGTAAAAAAAATGTGCTTTACCTGAAGCTGCTTGCCCATGCAACAGACATATGTGGCAGGAATGAAGTACATCGTGGAAGCCCGCTGCTGTCACTGGCTGTGATGATATCGTAGAGGGCACGGGGGAGGAGCACAGAAGGCGGGCGACTCACTCCCCGCGCCCAGGAGCAGCTCATATGAGGAGAGGAGGCTCGTGGGGACAAGGAGCCGGAGGAGGTGGATTTGGAGTGCTGGCGGCGGGACTGGGCAGGGGGCAGTGGTTGAGGTTGAGGGTGGGGTGTTTGCATCTGGGAGAGGGACTGGTGCTGGGGAAGCGTTTGAGTGTGAGGCTGGGAATTTGTTTGAGATAACGGCTGATTTTGACCCTGAATTTGGGTTTGTGGCTGCAGCTGGGAGATCGGCTGAGCCTGGGAATAACTCGGGGTTTGGTGGTGTGGTGTAGGTTGAGGATACAGAAAAGACTGAGAGAGGGGCTGGGGTTGAAGTTGAGTCTGTGATTGCAAGGGAGATTGTATGGTGTCCATCGTCCCTTTGTGGACATTTGGAGAGGTGGTGCTTTGGGCAGGGAAGGGATCTAAAGCACCACTGTCTGGGCAGGACTGGAGCTGCTGGCTGGATGACAGAGGGGAGTCCCCTGGAAATGGAAGGAGGAAAAAGGAAAGAAAGAGAAAACAATACATAAGCCACCAAATCAATTAAGATATCCCTTCAAACAGTGTGTGAACATTTTCCACAGTTCATGTACATCTCATCTCACCGTTCTCCTGGCCCTCCTCCTCCTCATTGTCAGTGCTGCTGAGCTTCTCTGCGTCACTCTCCAGCAGGTCACTTCCTGGTCCGGGGTTGTGTGGGGGTCGTGACTCTGCCCTCACGAGATAAGCAGCCAGTCCTAGCTCTTGTTCGAGTGTGGTTCTCTGAAGGTAGGAGCAGCTTATCACTCTAAGATCACAGTACTTCAACGACCTGTAGGCAGAATGAATTCATTTTAAAGGCAAAACACAACATGAGAAATAGGGTCAACATTTTAGTGTAAAGATATCACCATGAAAATTCTGTAGTTGATAGCTTAAATTAACACAATTATTTTTTGTACTAAATTTGCACTAATTTGCAAATAAATAAACACCTAAATGTGGATTTTTGATGGTTTCTCTCAACTAATCTGAAAGAAGATGTGTTATGGATGCAAAATTGCCCAAAATCTCAACACTGGCCAGTGCATGAAAGAACACAGTATTTCCACCTGTAGTGTCTCCCATTAAACTCTTATTACATTTAATAAGCTATGGTGTTACACTTTTGTGTGAAATATTAGAAGATTGATAATCTTGATGCTGCTACACATTAAATCTATTTTCACTCAAAATGAATACTTGGTGAGACTACAATACATGGAGGGTTTGGAACAAAGGGTTCAAGTTTCAGGTCAAAAGTCAGGGAGCTCGGATCAGAACTCAGTGTATGTACCTGGGCAGTGATTCCCCCAGTGGTTCAGCTCCTGACAGGATCAGGATGCAGGGAAGAGCCTCCAACTCCAGGTAGGTCTGAGGAACCCAGTCAGCATCCTGGATCTTCAGCCATGTCTGCAGCACACAAGCACAGAAAACACACAATGTTCAAAGTCAGTTGGTGTCTTCTTCTTTCTCTACTTGTGAATTAGCCCATTAACCCTTAAGTCACCCACCTCTCCACACACCACTGAGGAGGTGGGTGAGAGGAGGATGTTAGCTGACATCGATCATAGACAACCCATCCCACCGCCTGCATGACAGTTTTTCTCATTTCTACATCTTAAACCTACAGTTTTTTTTTGCACTTCTGTTATCTATGCTAATATATGCTCACATTATCCAATACACCTGATGCAATACAATTACAACAATTTTTAATTTGTTGTATATTTTTTTCAAATGTGCAGTGGTACAAACACTGTATTTATTTCCATATTGGAAATTAGTATTTTTATAATCTGTACATAACATACATATACACAGTTGATTGTTATTCTTTTTCCTGTTTCCTCCTTATCTTGACCCTTCTGTGCCACTGGCTTTGCTGCTTTTAATGTTTACTGGCTGTAATGAATTAATTTCCCTGACATGGGATCAATTAGATCTTGAAATGATTTATCCCCACCTTGATCTGATCAGTGAAGCTCCGTCCGATATTCAGAGCTTGGTTTGGATTCCCCAGTATAATTTCAAAGCTCTCCTCCAGACCCAGCTGCCTCCTAACTCTGGACAGCCGTCTGTGGGCCCAAGCTGCAAGAGCCAAAGAGGGGATCCGCAGCAGGACCATGTGACCATGGTGGGCGGGACACTGCTGGGCAGCAGTGAGCAGTGATTGTACAATCTCCAGGGTCTCCACAGAGGTGTGTTTGTGGAGATTGTGGGAGCTGTCAATTTTGCCAGATGCAGCCATCAGAGCGACGCAGTAGTGCTGGATCACAATTGTGGTCCGGATCACAGCACTGTGCAGTTTAGGGAACCTGGGAGACAGAGATTATAAGGCTCTTCTTGCTTTACTTTTTGTGTCAGACAGCAAGTAATTCAATTTTGTTTGTGATGTTTGTGTAGATTAAGCATATGTGCATTTGTGCTACCTTTCCTCCAGGGCAGAGGCCATGCTTTCAAAAGAGGAATCATAACGCATCAGAGGCAGGCTGCTCCCTGAACGGGTTGACTCTAAAAGCTCTGACACACCAAAGTACCGCGTCCTCTCGTGGTACAGGTCCACATCCTACACAAACACACAATGTTACAGGTACACAAACATTCAAGTGCAAACTCCCACTCAATCTCCAGATATGTGCCACTAGTGTATGCTAAATGCAGAGAGTGTATCACACACAGATTTCTGTCTTACATTACTGAATGCAGAGGGCCAGTGGATCTCATTGTAGGGGCTGATGCGGGTATACTGTGTCTGCAGCGCGAAGGGGAAGGAGGTGACGTGGAGAATTAGGATGTTTGGGGCATCTCTGACCTGTCGAGAGTTCAGCAGCTGGTCCACCAGACCCAAACTACTGTCTGAACTAGTACAGGACGCACTGAGTGAGAGAAAGAGACAAAGACTCAGAGACAGAGAAAATACATTTGATTGCTTTGTTGATGCTCTTGTTGTACCAAGGTTGCAGAACAATGTGGAACAATATTATATTGTGGAACAATAGCAAGAGAACACAGTGATCATTCTGCATCACTTCTCTCATTTTTTCTCTCACACACACCAAACACACACCTATTAATATCCCAGTGCGCGTGGTCATGGACCAGGATGTAGAGTGTGTAGGAGTTGCAGTGTGCTTCCTGGATGAGGTTGTCAATTCGTGCCTGAGCGCTCTGATCCATCTTGACCACGTAACGCTCAGCTTCCCGCTGAGACACACACTCCTGGTCTAAACCACCAAGGACACCTAAGAGAGAAAGAGAAAGAGGGTGGTACAGGTCAGCATAAAAACTCATCAACATGTTATAGGCACACACTGTAGAAGAACGACTAAAAACAACTGGTGACAAAGACAGAGCCATGTAACTAACCAGAGCTCCAGAGATGGAGAACAGTCTGCTGAAATGTGACCTCAGAGGGCGGGACCAGGATGAGGAAGCTGACCCTGTCAAAGGAGCCAAGATCCAGGTTCTGTGTGCTGGAGTCTGCTATGGCACAAACATGGGACAGCAGCTTTCTGGCCACTGCTAGCTGGATGGGCCGAACCTCACGCCATTCTACGGAGTATTCTACACGTACAAACACAGATTTATATCATCACACTGAATCAAAGATTCTTTAGAAACAAGAGGATTGTCCTGGTCTCAACTCTGCATGTTTGCTGTCTAAAGGAGGGGCAGAAATGAAACTATATGCAGATGTAATCTTTGACAATATTTCCATGTTCTACTTGAAGTCAAATGAATCCCAGGGGAGAGTTGAATCAGCAAGCAAACAAAAGGCAAACTGAAGACAAATACAATGTAAGTACGGCTACTGCAAATGGAAAGTCTTAAACTTAATCTGTGTGATATTAGGTAGAAATGCAAAGCTCAAAACTATGAACTAGTATGGATTACAGCTGTGGGAAAACCTGATGCAACCTGTACATGAGCTCTGCCCGAAAAGATCAGTAAATCATCTCATCCACACACTAGTTCAAAGGGTGTTTTCACACCGTGGTGAGGCAAGAAAAGTAATTTCAACACTTCAACCTGTCTGTTTCTCACCTGAACAGGTGTCTTTGGGACTTGAAGCTCTCTCTTTAGGGCTGGGTAAGTCTTTTGAACCCTGCGTGTGTGAATCCTTTGGACTGTGTGTGGTTTTAAGACTCCTCTCCTCAGCTGATTCCTGACTGCTGGATAAGGGAGGTGGGTCGTTGCTGTCCACATTGGCACTATCCAGCAGAGAATCCAAATCACCATCTGAGGAACAGAAAGATGCACATTAATATGCCTGTACTGCACACACATACGTGCACGTACCAACAAACAGACAGTCGCACACACCTTGTCCGAGGGAACTGCAGAAGTGTATGAGTTCCTGGGCAACACCAGTGGAGAGCTGGTGGTTGATTTCTTTTAGACCCTCACTGGGAGAGTACATACTCTCTGCCAAGGCACGACACTGGTGTTTACCTACACACACGCACACACACACAAAAAAAAACCTTAATTAAAATGTTGCGTTATTCTGTTTTGTTTAATTCTCAGGAAAACTTTAAAACATTCACACATATATAAAAACACAACTCCCACCTGTGACTACCACACAGGACTGTGTTTCCTGTCCTGGTGCTGTGACAATAATAACCACGTAGTTGGTGTTTTCAAGCCGTCCATCCATTAACCTGCTGAACGTTTGGTGGATGCCTTGAGCCAAAGATCTGATATGCTCCCCCAACACCACCACGCCCTCTCCACAGGATGACGCTGCCAGCTGGGCGAGCCAAGGAAGCTGGCTGGGGGTCAGGGGTTGTTGGCTCTGGGGAGGCAATGAGAGATGCTGGGGGAGCCCAGGCAGGGTGGACGGGGTCTGGAGACAAGAGGAGGAAAATTTGCTCATTTATACTTGTTATCTTCATTGTCTTACTCGTCTCGTCTTACTTGTCTCGTTATCAGTATTTGTTTCTGTAATATGCAGCATGTAGAGGAAAGCATATTAAGTTAGATGTAATGGGAGGCAAAGTAACACATTGTGTGGTGTTAAAAGGTGGGAATTGTGAATTTGTACAGCATTTTGTAAATACTCAACATAAATATTAAGTCCTCTCAATGTTTTTTGTTCTCTCAAAATCAACATTTTACAATAGGATCGATGCCTCGCACGCCGTCTCACCTCGATGCCAAAGTGCCTCGCTTGGGTGGCTGGTGTCTGAGGCTGCTGGTACTGTCTGATCTCGCTGAGGTGGGATTCTCTCCATGACCTCATGAATATCTGCTCCAAGTCCTCTATCAGGGGCACCTGGTCAGGGCCTTGGGTGAAAACAGGTGATTAACATTTCATAGGATAGCTTAGCTGAACATGATTCAATAACTGTTATCCTGTTTGCCTCCTAGTGGTCCAACTGGACCTTGCATGATTACAGCCTTTACTCTGGAAGAAGGTTTTATACTGACCCAGCTGAACAAGGTAGTAGACTGTGAGTAGAATCTGCATCTCAGTTGACAGCGGCTGAATGGGTGATGGTCCATAGTGCTGGTAGACTCTGGGGAGTGTCTGGGAGCTCAGGTAACAACTCTGGAGCAGAGAACTGACGAGCACTTCACTGACATTGCCAGTCAATTGTGGGAGTGGGCCATGACCTGTGTCAATGAGAGAGATGAATAAAATAGAAGAACACACTGATGTGGCTGAGAATAACTTGGGTTTGGGGCTGTAGCTCAGGTGGTCGATTTGGGCATTAACCGTAGGGCTGTTCATTCAGCCGATCTCCACCTCCTCCTTCTCCTTTCCACATGGCAAAGCGTCCTTGGGTAAGATACTAAATCTCAAATTACTCCCGATATATGTGGATGGAAAAGTTTTGGACAAAACAATCTGCAAAATGGATGTAATGTAATGAAGGGATTGAAAAGCACAAAACTTTGACTGACAAATGCATAGCAAAATGATCAAACACTTCATAAAATGCTGCAGTTTGACAATTACCATGTATTTTGGTGATCACCAGTGTCTTGTATTTGTTTCAGTTACTGTGAGAAAGTCTTTGACTGCAACAAACCCTAAAAGATTCCAGTCAGGTGCTGAGAAAATGCAGTGCTATCTGTTCCTAAGGGAGAGAGGGACAATAGTAGGGATAGGAATATGTGATGGGAGGCACAAAGAGCAGATATAGTGGAGGAAAAGACAAGAAATGACAAGGTGGGTGGATGGTCAGGTGAAGGGCAGATAGGTGATGAAGGAGGAGTGAAAACAGTAAGAAATTAAAAGTGTATACAAGATATACAGGAGGTGACTGAGGGCATAGAAGATAGAGAGGGATGAACTGACAAGTGGTACAAAGGGGTGACATGGGTGGAGGGGATAGGATGAGGGGCGGGCAAAAAAGGCTGAGAAACAGCCTCGGGTGTTGGCTGACCTCTAACCTGTGAGGAGAGGAGAGCTAGTGTGGCCATCTGTTGGGTGGTCACTGCAAACTTCACCTGTTCACCTTGAGAAAGGCCAGTACTGATAGCTGAGTGGAAAACGATCACCAAACACCAACTAGTCAATCATGACTTGGACAGATTAGTTAGTCATCTCTGTCACAGGCACATCTAATCTAATCTGTAGTCTACAACTGTGTGTGCTGTAGGTGTGTGTGACTTGTGATGAAAAACAAATTGTATCCTATCATCATAAATCACTGAGATAATTGGCCGTCTGACCTTTAAAGATTACTGGTTGCAGTCTGCAGGTGTGCAGCAGCTGATCAGGGATTGTTACAGACAGCCCTGGGGGAGAAATTGGGGTTAAGGACCCCTGCGATGAACTCAGAGGTGCTGCAGTCTCTGGAGAACAAAAACAGAAATACATTTACATTCACACACTGACACAAAGAAACCCCGCAGGCAACACTCAAGTGTCTAATTTATACATACAGCATCAGTGTTTCTCGCATTATCTTTTCTGTCTATATATCTCTCCTCGTTTTTACCTGATCTGGCTCCATTTGTGATGACAGAGGACACAGATAATGTTGATAAGGCTGATGAAGACGGTGGTGTCTTCACAGTGGTCTCTGGCAGATTGTTGGCAGAGGACTCAGGCGACCAGCCCTTGTGCCTCTTTTTTGGAGGTCCGGCATTTGCATGGGGCCCTTGCAGGAAAGAACATCACAGAGCATATTAGCTTCAAAGTTTGTAGTTTAAGCTTTTAATGAGTGCATAAATATTAGATCCCCCCCCCCCCCCCCCCATAATTTACACCTTTTCTGCCTTTTCCCCAGCTAAAGGATCTTGCTGCTGCTCATAAGTTGCTGCTCCTGCTTTAACATTTGCCATTGCAACTTTATTTGTTGGGTTGATTTAAAATTTTTCGCTTTCTTCAGTGTCACATTTTTCTTAAATTTAGTTGGCTTTAGAAATGATTTCCTGTATAGTAGATGATTCACTTCAAATTGTAATGACCCACAAATCAACAGAAAATGCACCAAATGAAGTTGTAGGTTGGACTTCTGTTGATACAGTGATGGAAAACAGTTGTACTTTAGTCATACATTAACCTGTCTGTTCCTCTTCCTCCCTGTTGAAATGCAGTAACAGGGAGACACATAAAAGGTCCGCTTTTTAAAAGGGCCATGAAAAAAACAACATCAACAGGAAGGAAGCTTTTCATTCAGCGAGAAAGCAGGAAAAAAGATGAGACAGAGAGGGAATTTTACAACCCTGGTTAATAGAGGTGACAGACAGAAGGAGAGGGAGGGAGAGAGACAGAGAGACAAAGGACAACCCCCAACACACAATGCAGCTGGCTGGCTCCTGTATAGCAGTGGTGTTACACACACACACACACACACACACACACACACACACACACACACACACACACACTCACACACACTGTTAGGGCTACTGATGGTGGGAGCTCTCTCTTTCAGAGGTGTGAAGAAACTCAGGGGAGGGGCTTCATGACAACAGACCCAAAGTGACCACGTTTACATGCACACAGGAATAGATAGGTGAGACATCCGGTTCAAGCAGGAAGTCAGATAATTATGATACACAGCAATACATTATATAAGTGTTATCATCTGTTGTTATCTTTACAAACCACATTAATTTTCATATTTCACAGGAATTTAAGTTAATTATTGAGGATCTTATTTGTGATATTTCAAATCACCTCAGTCACATTTTTTAAGTTTATGCAATTGATCTTTGGTCCTTGTGTATAAGGTTGGTCATATAAAATAATCCTGTCTTAATCCCTCAGAAGGAACATTTGCAATAATATGACAATGCCAGATTTTAACAGTGTCATCTTGAGAAGATGTCTGTTTAATACGTCTGACTGACTGTTGGAGTGATTTTTATGGGAAAATAACAGGATCCTTTCATCAAAACTTTCAATAAGTGCCGGACATTTGTGGAGTGAGGTGCATGTCTGAGAGGGGCTCAGGTTTCTCATTTAAAAGGGGCTTCAGCTATCAGCTATCAGCTTCAGCCCCACAAAGCCAGGAATAATATGACTGCACATGCACTTAAATGCAGCAAACGATTCCTCCTTTCCTTCTCTCAGCAGGCATGTGGGGATGTAGAAATCAAAGTGCTCTGAATACAGTTTGTTTATAGTTCATAAAGTTTTTTTTTTGGGGTGCATTGTAATGTAGTCATATACTTTAAAATATTCATCCACCAACCCCACTAAAAACATTAAGACAATTTCTAACTCATCGATCAAACACCTTCATCTTCAAGTTTTCTCACTCACACTGTTGTAATTGGAATTAAGTATAGCTTCAATAACACAACTAAAACAAATGCGTCAATCTTTTCAATTCCATGTCATATATACTGTACACATCCTTATGATTATTATCTGGACTACAGAGCTGAAGTCCCGGCGCCCGGTCTGTACCTGTGGCTGAGGGTCTCCCCGGTCCTGACTGATTCAGAGGTGGCTGGGCGACGGAGGGAACAGCATGGCCGCCATTTGTCAGCGGGTGGGGGATGTCAGCTATTTGTGGCAGACCAATTGGGTCCGCGTGTGATACTGCTTTTTTATAGACAGACAGACAGATAGAGAAAATTAATTAGTAACATTCATATCAGTGACTTTTTAATAACAACAGAGGCTTGTCGATGATTGTTACTTATTGTCGCCAGTCTTTGTTGGTTTAAGTGAGCTGCAGGTCTCTGTCAACAGTCTACACTGCTATTAATGTTTAGTGCTCTCCAGGTCAAACAAGAGTCTGCAGTCTGTTTGAAACTGTAAAAATACTTGTCTGGTCCTGAGAATCCAAACAAAAAACCACTGAACTGAACAATTTTCAACAGGAGCTCAGGTTTTCACTCAGGCACCCTCGGATTTGACATTCAAGCGTCTCCAGATTTCTGTAAGTTCGTGGTGTGTTAATTGTTTAGCTTTTGGTGTGTGTTACCTGAGTAGCTGCCATGTGTGTGTGATGGGTGAGTCAGTGCCATGTTTGGTGGCTGTTCATCTGATGTCACATGGCCTTCCGAGAGGTTGGACCCCATCTGTCTCATCCTGCCATCTGAAACACACACAGACATGAAAACTAAGTAATCTAATATCCAGGGAAACAGACACCTGACAGTAGCTAGGTTACTGCAATGGCTACTGCCATGTTACTCGATGTCTGTGTGTGTGTGTGTGTGTGTGTGTGTGTGTGTGAGAGAGAGAGAGAGAGAGAGAGAGAAAGTAATAACAGATTCCAAGAGGTAACCTGTGTAAAGCCTGGGACCCACTCTGAACCATGGTCTGAGGCAAAAAGACCTGTTCAACATCCATAAAACTCAGTAAACCAGCTTCTTGACACAGGCTGGACTTAAAAATAGTGCACAGCTCTGGAGTGTTACAAGTAGAACAGCTAGCCCTGCAGCAGCGGAGGAGTGAGTGAAGTGAATGACGCGCGCAAAGAGGGATTTTAAAGTGACAGCATGTGATAGATGGACACTGCTTCTGCGTCACCATCAGTCTGAAGGAACCACATAATATACTTCACACTTTCTCCTATTTCATACCCCTCTCATACCGAAGCAAGGGTCCAGAAAAAATCCATGTTTTCTTTTTGACAGGAATGAGTCAAGACAAGTTATCCTTAGTATGCCCTGGATGATGACCGCACACTGACTTCACTCAGGTTTGACACTGAGCGACTCGTACAATCATTCGCAAATGAACTGTTGTTACTGAGAACAGTTTAACGAAGTGTTTACAAAAATCAGTGAAGCTGATGAGATCAAACATTAAGTATACTGTCTTTGTACTGTTTTCAGCTGAGTACATGTAAAAAAATTACCAAATTATCATGTTCCGTTTTATCTGTCTCTACGTTGTGGGAATCAGGGTTGTAGATTATCTGACGGATGGCATGATTTCTGTTCATTATAACCACACACGGACCCCACGCTCTGACACCTTTCACACTAAACTCATAAGCTTCACTCTTGTCCTCCCAGCTAAGAAGACCCAAGTGTAAACAACAGGATACGGTTTGAAACATTGAGAGAACACTATATCTGAGGTGGTTAGTGTCCTTTCTCACAGGCCTTTTCACCAGGTGGGATCCTTTCACGCCATTTTAATTTGATGGGGTACCTCCAGGCTGTGGCCTCTGTGCACACTCTGTACTCTCACCTTTCACCTGTCCTTAAGGCTTTAGTCCCTGTCCATCTGGTCAGACCTGTACACTCAGTGTTTCCCGATCAATACAAGTCAGATTTTTAGACTTTCCTTAAGCATGGATTGTGTTTGATGTCATGTAGACCATTTTATTCACATCTATCATACTAGAATATGATTAAAAATGAGTGTTTGTACCACATTTTAAATAAGAGAATCACTTCAGCTGCCAAATACGACACATGTATGCCTCTCTTACCGTGTCCCCTCCAGCAGATGGGAGCTCCTTTGACCAGTATGCCCTGGTTGTTTCGGTACAGATGGTACTTCAAGTGCTTCTGTTTCTTGGGCTGTGTGCTGAGCTTCAGGTTAATGTGGTTGGAGAACTCTGTGAAATAGCGAAAGCCTTTCTCTCCACAGCCCATACAGTTCCCTGAGAAGCCTGGAGGGAGCACACGTACAGAAAATATATGATTACAACTGCTGATACAACTGTTGATATTGTCCTGTGCCTCTGTGAGTCTCCTGCCTCACCCAGCAATGCATTGTGACCCCGTTCATCCGGCAGGAAGCGGCGGTCCACTGCACACACCAGCAGGTTCTCAGGGAGGGACGGGGACTTCACCCCGACCAACATGAACCCAGGGGGCACATCCAAGGGATCTGATGCCAGCGAGGACAGACGCAGGTCCCTACCTGCCTGACAGAAGCCTGTGGGGAGGAGAAGACAAGGATGGGACTGTCTTTGTCACAAAATGATCTGACTTTCAGATTACTCTGTCCTACTGTAGCATAAAAAAGGGCAGTGATATCTAGTTTACCAGCATATTTTTATGCTTCTCATCCATCCTTATCTGTTGTCACTGAAATTTCTAGTACAGCTGAATAATTAATTAATTAATTTCCTCCCTACAACTATAACACAAGACCAACCAAACTCGCAAACCACAGAACTGATTACTGCCAAACTGTTTGACTACACATCCATTAGAATCCACCACCGACCACACTCAAACCTAACCATTCATCACTTGCATGATGGTCTGTGTGCCTGTTTGGAAACGCACCTCTCCTGGTGCAGACTGTGACTGTGCTGCAGAGCGAAATCAGAATGAATGTGGCTCTGGGGGTGTATTTTCTTGCATGTGTACAAACCATCTGTGGTGCAGCATCCCTCAGGTGGGGGCTTCATCTGATAGGGTATTGAAGGGCTGTTAGACTCTGAGCCATCTTCATCATCCTCGTCATCATTCTCTGTACGTCCTGTTCGGGACATAGATGAAAAAATCTACAACGTTAATGGGGAACAAGAGTGACAAACAGGTACAGAGGCAATTGAAATGTCAGGATTCATATTGGTGGAAATGAACACTTCTCCTTCACATCCATGTAACCCACCATCATGCGCCAATGGCTGCTCTGTTTCGAGGTACAGCTGCGAGAAGACAGGTCGAGGCACAACAGTGTTTGACCTCAGCGATGCTTCAATGGAGTTATGGAGGACCTCCTCAAAGCGCGTGGTCCGCAGCTGGCCCGCATAGGAGTTCCCCATGAGTGTCCTGCCACAAACACAGTAACCTTGTTTTGGATACTCGACAGATATTCGCAAGCTAACCCTTTAACCCTTTAACCCTTTACCAAAACCCCTTTGTCTTTTGTGTCTGGTTTAACTTTTACTGCACTTTACAGCTTTCACATACTGTAAATACAGATTTACCAGCCTTCCATTCCGTTATATTGAATGATTTAGTATTGATATATAGCTTCAGCCTCAGCTTTAGAAAGAAACAAGAAAAGCAGAATTCATCCCAATAACATCTGACCGACACGATCCTTTGGAGGATCAACCATGACAGTAAAAAGAACTCTGTGATTACGATAAAAGGTCTGCTGTTTACACTCGCTGAAGCCCTCTGACAATAAGAATAAATGTACTGCTTAAAATTGTCAGGTGTAGGCCACATACACACACACACACACACACACACACACACACACACACACACAGAGTCATGGAGACATCTACATCTATGCACTGATAAATACACAGAGAAAAACCCTGAAATCCATAAACATATCTGCTGACACAGGAGCAAAGAGACACACACACACACACACACACACACACACACACACACACACACACGTACATAAACAGTGGTTACTGGTGGATGGCATCTGTCCAGACAGCATGCCATAAAATCAGCTGCAATGACAGAGTCAGGGCACCCTGACCTAGACACTACTCCTCTTTGTTTTTATTCTCTCTCTCTCCCTCTCTCTCTCTCTCGCTCTTTCTCTCTCTCTCTTCTCGCTCTCTCTTTTTTTCTTCCCGGTTCAGCTCGCTCATCTCGCTCTCCAACAGATGACAAATGCCCAGAGAAAGCAATTCTTTCCATGCGCTTTTTCAAAATGTCCAGTGAATACTGCTGTTGTTAAAGTTTATCACCATAAACAAATTTGCTGTAAATCATTCAATCCTATGTATTTTTCCTGTTGTCACCTTACAGGGCATGTAAAAATGATGGAACATTTAGGATTGTAACAGTTTTGTTGTTTTGTCATAAATAATTGTTTTATTGTTGTAGTTTGTTTGTATTCATTGTTCTAAGTCTGTTGTTCTGAAAACATGTGCCAAAGAACAAATGAAACGAAGAAACATCTTTGAACAATACACGATGAAAGAGTGCTGTATCATTTGTTTATCCCTGTGCCATGCAAAACTGTGAAATTGTTAAATGATTGTGTAGAAAACACTGACAAGGGTCTAGGACAGATTTTTGTCAGACCCAAAGATGTGTTGTACAAACAAAGTGGGTCACTGAGGAGGGAAATAACAAGGTTGGACTGTAAACACCAACTTAATCCATCCCCTCTAAACCTTTGACTGCCCATATGCTGGTTGCTACGCATGCACACACACACACACACACACACACACACACACACACACACACACACACACACACACAAGAAGCTACACATGACTGACAAAACTGGAAGCAATAGGCTCAATGACCAGTCGGCAACCTGCAAATCATCTTAATGAACACACGAGCCTGTCAGATTACAGGCTTAAAGCTGTTTGTGTTTAAGGCTTCAGGTTAGCAGGACTACAGCTTGCCGACAGTGAGTATTGTGTCTGTTTCAAAACCACAAGTCCTGCAACCAACATCATTTCAGGCTGTCAAAGTCAATATTAGTGGAACAGCAGCACTTTGCTTAGACTGAATATAACTGCACACAGATGAGTGAAACACAAAGCTCAGTCTGTCTTCAAAGTGATGCACTGCTTTGCTCATGCTCAACTTTGCATTTCATCTATTGACAGCAAAAACAAATCAAAGGAAAACATTTTTTTGCAGCCAGGGTCACCATCCTTCTTTCCTAACCAGTGGAGCTCAGGAAATCCTTTAATTTGCTCTCTCAACCAAAAATTAATCTTCATTTTCTCAGCAGCACCACATTTGCATGACATCTCAATTGTGCCTGTACCCATGTTCCGTTCCACTTGGAGCACTTGCTTTCAATCTTTCAAAGCTTTTGATAAATGCATTAAGAAACTGTAAAACCTTGAATTTACTTTAATGAAATACAACATGATAATAATAAGGTAATGTCACCGAACTGAGTTGCTCACATAAACTAATGAAATTGTGAAGATGTTCAGTCGGCAAGAGTTTCAGCAGAGCCATCTATGGCCCTAAATTTCCATTCATTTCCATTCTGCTTTGCCAAAATATAAATTTAGCATTCTGTGTGTGCTTGTTCTGATGGACAACAGTGGAATACTATGCTGATAATTTGATATCAATAGTTGTGGAATTTATTTGCTTTACTCACCCTTGGGGAGTTTATTTTTTCTTGATCTCTGACAAAAAAAAAAAAAAGTCAAAGCAAAGCATCAGCATTTTCTCTAGACATCTGCAGGAAATCAAATGAAGTGAAACAGGCCAAGCCCATTCTCCTCTTCAAATTCACGTTGGAGATGAACACACACACACAGACACCCTCTCTCTTTCTCCCTCTGTCGCAAACACACACCTTACCAGCCACCTTCTGCTTCCACACTTTCATATGTAAAGAGGCAGCGCAGGCTTTTAAGGCCATGCTCCACTTTGTAGACAGACAGAGGATGGAAGACAAAAAGCCCTGTCATAACACAGCCGGCACTGACAGGAAGTAATCACACCTTCTACCAAAGAGCAGACTGATCTTTTTACAACCTGAGAGCGAGGAGATGTGGAGGGAAACTGGGAGAGAGGAGATGAAAGCACAGAAGGTGTATTCTGACTTTTATTGAATCCTGACCAAAGTCCCAAACTTCCGACCAACAAGTAATCAAATCACCAAGTACAACAGATCTGAATATGAAGCTATTTCACTTGTTTTTACTGCCGGGTTACTGCTGGAGGTAAGCTGTTTTGCCAAATATTAATCAAATCTCTACCATGAAAGGGAGACGTTTCTGCAGAAATTACTGATTCAGGATAAAGTAGATGGTGTGTCTATCAGTGTGCTTTAAAGTCAAAGGGCTGTAAAGAAGCACACAAAGGAACCTCCTGCTGTGATTTGTATTGTTCAGCCAAAATGTCCACTTTAAGTACTCTTCACGGTGTTGCACAGATCCTGAATTGATCTCTGAGGAATATCTGTTCCTCATAAAACCTGAAGGAACCTGTGGCACATAACAGAAGACACGCAGCAGAGACGACAGAAATGAGCAGAATGTACAAGTTCTCATGAAGCTTTGTTGATCTTTTCTCTTCCCATCTCCCCCACCCCTTCCCCTCTCGCTCACATGGAGGTGGGAGATCCTTTCATCTCTGCCCCTCCCCTCTTCTTCTCTGTCTCTGTCTTTCTTTCACCCCGGGGAGAGAGACACCATTGTGGTGTTTTATGACCCCTTGGACCGCCTTCCCACCACCAGCCACAAACACCCAACCTCACACATCCAAACCTGTAGTTAGGATCCTTCTAAACTCTGAGCTCCACTCAACCCACAGATCTCACTACCACATCATGGCTTTCATACTAAGTATTTCAACACTTTTAAGGAGTTCTTATGAAAATATTTGTCAGGATATTATGGATTGACTGTCAGATGGTCATAGCTGAACAGGTAAGACATCAATGCAGACAGGTGACAAATTTACAGAAAAAACCAACATGTGAGAAAGGTGTTGGGTCATAACGTGCTGCCAGAACTGCTTCAAGGCGCCTTCATATTGATTCTACAAGTCTCTGGAAAGCTACTGAAGGGATGAACATCACTCTTCCTAAAGATATTCCTTCATTTGGTGTTTTGATTATGGTGGTGAACAACGCTGACCAACACGTTTGTCCAAATCTACCATCGGTGTTCAACTGGCTCGAGATCTGGTGACTGTAAAGGCCTTTGCAGACGATTCATGTCATTTTCATTCTCATCAAAGCGTTCACTGAGCCCTCGTGTCCTATGGATGGGGGCATTGTCATCCTGAGAGACCACTCCCATCAGTATAGAAATGTTTCATCAGAGGATAAAGGTGATCACTCACAACTTTGTGCTGACTTGCAGTGACTCTTCCCTCTAAGGACACAAGTGGACCCAAAACATGCCAGTAAAAAGCCCCCCACAACATAACAGAGCCACCGGATCCCCTCACTGCAGGGGTCAAGCATTGAGGCCTGTACTGGTTGGACTCATCTGACCATATAACTTTTTTTTTTCCACATCTCTGCAGACCATTGCCAATTGTTTTTGCACCACTGAGCTCTCCAATGTGCATTCATCTTTGTAATGAGAGGTTTATGCACTGCAACCCCACGATAATATCCCACTCTCTAAAAGCACGGGTGGACTTGCATCAAAGTCCAAGGATTTCGAAAATGCTGGCTCACTCGACTGGAGTGAACTGAATGAGACATGCCACAGCTTGGCTGAGAGTCAGTTTGGGCTTTTAAGGAGGGGGAAAGCACATCGCTGTACAGGAAAATGTGAGACAGAATGCAAACAATAGTTATTTTATCGCAATTACCTTGTTTTAATAATAATTAAAAATAAAATTCGATTGATAGCCCAGTCCTTACCACAGAGCATGATTGACTGTCAATTGCTTACCTGTACAATGCAGTGCACCTCTGTTTAAACATGTGCATTCACTATGTTTCTCTACTCTTATTTATTCAGGTTTTTTCTAATCTACCATACCTCTTAAGTTTATATGAGTCAGTGTAATTCAGGAAATAATGGAGTAAAATTGTATGCTACCAAAGATATTGCTTATAGAAGAATGTGTGATGGGGAGATGTGATGTCCTGGTTCATGCTGCCACACCTCATCTATCAGGCATACACACTGTGTTCTGCTCAGCTCCTTGCTAATTTATGCAAACCCACATATGCGCTCTCTGCTTTGAGGGCATGAGTGTTTTAGTTTGAGGGATGTCTCATGGCTGCAAAGGTCAGAGGGGATTCCAAATAACAATGTTTAAGTCAGACTTTGATGTGGCCTATACTTCTAATACACACGCACACAAACATATGTGGATGCACACAACGCATACGCACCCACACACATGCTCTCCCATGGACTCAGGCTCAGTGCACACAAAGGGCTTGTCTTGAGGGGTCAAAGGTCATCCTGGGAGAGGTCAGATAAGAACCCCAGGCTCTTTCTCTGTTGGCCAGGCCCACATACCAGGCACACACAAACACATCCAGCATCCCTGCTATTCTTTGTTTCAGTTCAGTCTGACAAGCAGGGGTGCAGCGTCCAGCCTCCACCCCAGCCCACCCTCCATAGCTGCTCATATTACACAGACACACAAACACATGCAGACATGCATGCTATGCAGTTAAGTGAATGCATTCATGCAAACATGCTCAAAACTGTTCGCGCGTGTGTGCATGCGTGCGTGCGTGTACGTGCTTGCTCTCGCTTACATACGTGTGTGTGTGTGTGTGTGTGTGTGTGTGTGTGTGTGTAAGAGAGAGATAAGGCAGAGGAATGCCAAGCAGTGTCAGCTGGTCAGTGCAGCATCTCTTTCAAGCCTGAACAGTAGAATTAAAACTTCCAGCCTTGCAGATGCTCTGTGATCACTGACCCACAGCATCACATATGCAAAGCAATGTCAGTTGTACACATACACACGCGCACACACACAGCGGACCCTTAAAGGGCTCATCGCTGATCAGTGACCCACATCAAATGCTCCCATTCACAGTTTGCTCCACAGAAACTGGATCGATGGCCAGCCACCCAACTGGCCAACTGCTCAGGCAGCCATTCAACAACACATCCACACACTCATCCACACATACTGAAATCACCAGCCACTCAGCTATTCTGCCAGCTCTGTCACACCCAAAACAAAGAATTTCTAACCACCATCCTGCAGGCAGCCTCCAACTAATCATGCACAAACATTTCTTTATCTTCCTATACATGCCTGTATAAAGATATGATCTTTACAATGTGACTGTATTCAGCATGGTACAGTATAGACACACATGGACAACAGTGTCAGCGGTGAGCTGTGGTGTGACAAAAAAGGCAAATACAGGCTGTCAGTGTTCACATACTCTATCTATACTATACTATCTGCAAGAGTTGGTGTAAAGAAATGGCTGGAAGGCACTACAAAGCTCCAACCCTGAGTAGTCACCGTCTGCTCTGCCTGTCGGTTCACTATCTTGCTCCCCGTCCTTGAGCACTTTTTTCTCCTCTTCTCTCTATCTTGCATAACTCCAGGAAAACTTGTGTTGTCTACAGGCATGCAAGTCTGGCTAGAGGTGTGCCTCAGTATGGTTTTAAACCCTTCAGCTGCAAGAGGTGCCAACTGGATCATGAGCCGAAAGATCTCCATCATCCTGCGTCCCATCAAGCAGTGTTTGTGTGATTCAAAACATCTTACAGCTGATGTTAGCCACGGGAGATGTGCAATGTTTACACACACGGCTTAGCATTGAATGCCAGGAGTGGAATCAGGAGTCGACGTGGGTTCATGCACACACTGCGTATCCACACTAATTGCAGCAACTCCAGCTTTCTGTGTGTCTATATGTTCTTTCTCAAGTTCTCAAGACAGCGCGCTGGTTTATTTAACAGCCCTGAACACCAGGGCGATTACAACAACACTAGGGATAAATATTAAAGGACATATTAAAGGACCAATCAGAAAATGAATTCATATAGACATATCAATATGCTGAAAATCAGTACCATATATATATAAATCATTGCTTGAGGCAAACACACACTGAAATCACTACAAACTTGTCTGTTAGTTGTTTTTAGTGGCAGCCAAAATTGCTCTGCTACAATAGCGTTTAAGAATACATGAGATTAACAGGAATCATACATACTGGTAATGGAGAAGTCACGAATTGGTGTAACCTAGTATGTTACCCGTTTACAACAAGTTAATAGGGGTTTGAGGAAATGTACCTTGTTTTTCAGGATTTACAAATTAGCCAGAAAAAACGGGGCGACATTTTAGTGGATTTAACAGTCAGATACACAAGCTCCACATTACCTAGTGAGCTGTTCTTCAAAGCGTCGTGGCCATGAAAGAAGATAAACTCGAACAAAAGTGCCAAAGATCGATGTATACCACAGGTTTACTAGCAAAACAGCCACATTTACCAGGTAAAAGCCCCAGCTGCACAATTTAACCCCCCTCTCAAACATTGTTAGCAGCGATCATTTCCCGTTTCCTAACAGCATCAGCAACAACTGAGCGCACAGCGAAGCTCCGCTTGTCATCACCAAGAAGCCAGAGAAGGTCGTTTTAATGTATATACGGTTTAAATGTAATAAGTTATGAAAAGCCAAAAAAAAATGGCAAAGTAACTTACCTCTACAGTCCAGCGGGAGAAGCGCCGTAACTACTCTTCATGAGGAAACCGCAAGTTGATCCTGCGTGCTGTCATCCTGTCTCCGGCGCGAGATCTATGACGGGGTGTCGCTCGTGTCATCACCTCTGATCCTTAGAAAGGAAAGCCCCCCCCCTCCACAAAGATGGTACGGTCCGAGCGGACTCTTTGTAACAACTTACTGCGTTTTAATCAGTCTCTGCAAAGGTAACATCATATCCTAAATCATTCACATCGTAGTTGTGTTATGACGATGAAAAGAGCACGCAACAATTCAAAGGTGGAAGACAATGTCCGTAAAAACCATAAAAGTTGTGTGATACATCAGGGATTTATCAGGATTTATGATAAATAGGCGACGCTTACAAATAAGATACAAAGCGTCAAAGTGGTGTGGCTGATTGTGATGTGGCCTATTCTTGTATTTCTCACAATTTAGTAAAAGCATCTCGGTCTAAAATGAAATCGAGTGTAGATTTATTTTCCTTTAACTTTTAGCACATTGTCAGTTTTGTCCCTGTTCAATTTGTAGACACCCTTGTGTTAAAAGTGAATCAGACCCGAAAGGACAAGAGTTCAGCCGTGGACCAGAGCAGAAACGGTCTGAAATGACATAGAAGCTCCTCCAAATAAAACAGATAAGCCTCAGACTCTTTTAGAAAATGTTTTGTGCCAGATCAGTGAACACACCGGAAGAAAACTATGCGATCATCATGAACAACTTTTTCCTTGTAGTCTAAACCAAGTATCCTGCTGCTTAACATGAGGATGAAATCACAAATAGCTCGAAACAACAGATTTAGCACTTTTTTTTTATGTAACTTTACTTCAATTTTATTTATGTTAAAGGATATTAAATCTTATGAAATGCAATTACAGTAATTCAAACAAGTCAGTTTTATTTACGCATCCCACATGTACAAAATGTGTCTCAGTACGTTTTCAGCTTCAGGTGAGGAAAAAAAATGTTTAGTTTAATAGTTAATACTCAAGCAAACCACCTTCCCTGAGACTGCTACAAAGAGCAACAAAAAAAAGGGAAAAAAAGGAAAAAGAAAGGAAATTGTACCGCTTATACCGTGATTTGTGTCCGTTACATCGACCAAATTAAAATTGTTTGACACTTTAAATCGACGCTACTTATCGACTCACATAACTATGTATCTGTCGCCCTCTACTGGACAAAAATGGACATTGCGTGTTAAAGCGGGAGAGGAGATGAGAGGGACTGCTGATTGTCCAAGTAATCCCACAATATATTGTCAAGTCATTTTTACGATAAAGTCGGTCTGCAATGGTGCTAATAAAACTGTTTTTTACACCAAGTACTCAAAAATGTGGGCAATTTTTTGTCATGAATATCCACATCATATTTTAGAGTTTAGACACATTATCCTTTGACACATGAGATGACTATGCCTCTTCATCCCTGTACAAATAGCAAACCTGATTCTGCAGGGAGTGAAAAAGAAACCTGCCCACATGGGCAGAATTATGAATATGTGACAAGAGTCCATCACGGCCTCAGTGGAGAGAGCCCACCTATGCAAATGTTCATTCCTCATTCAGCACCCCCCCTCTCTGCGAGGCAATCTGTCACGCTGATGGGACAAGAGAGGGACCCCCAACACCCTGCGCTAAATGTCCCTGTGGCCACAACAGACAGACAGGTGAGTATGTAAGGGGCATTACAGCACTGTTACTCAAGCTCTCCATGTCATGTTGGTACAAACGCATGGGTGATAACTGCTTTTCTACTCACCTTACATCACTGTAGACTATAGTGTGTTTTGAACAAGGTGTTTGATGTCAGTGCTAAAGTATTAAATTTCATTTTTCACATTTTCTAGATTGTGTGTCTCCATACACAGATCCCATAATTCTAAGTCTTGGTGTTGACACGAACCAAATTAAAGTGAGGAAAAAGACAATTAAAGCTCACAGATCAGTGATTTATTAGATATGTGAGGAAACTGTGACTATGCTGAGCCAACTGTAGGTTAAACTCACCAGATTAACTATGCTTTTAAATCACCATCCCACATTGACAGTAATTGCTGTACGGCTGGGTTTTACTATAGATAAATTTGTCCTTTGTCATTGAGAGTTTCAAAACTATAGCAAGACATCAGATTGACTTGCAAGATAATTAAATTATTTTGGCACCAGGATCTCAGTGTCTTCATTTCACCAGTTTAAGTGCTGAGATCTGGTGATGCAACAACACTACCAGACACAGCACTGCAGTTAAGTCTTTTAGGGGAAACAACATGCAAACAAATCCTCTGTATAATCACATCATCTGCACCTCTTAAGTATGTGATATATACATGATGATCCTCAGTTGCATTCAAAACCTTATGTGTGATAAGTAGGGAGAGTTTAAGTTGAGCTAATATTAAAGTTAAAGATAAACTATGGATCCTTTATTAAAGAATAAAAATATATAAATGCATCATTTTAGATATTAAAATTTTAAAATCACAAATACATCAATAAATAACATAAAATGAGTAGAAAAGACTTAATACTTTATTCATGTGACTGATGATCATACTCACTTTCAGATATTTCTCTCTAATGAGATCATACAAATCAAATCCAGCAGCAGCTGAAATGGTTCATCCATCTGCTGAAAGAATGATGTTATTTAATTCACAATTAATTCAATTAATGCATTGGTTGTTAAGACAGCTAAGACTCTTTTTTCAATGTGAAACCTAAATCATGAAACGTAGAGGATATTTATAAAAGTCATGACCGTTCTCCACTGTGGTCCTCCCTCCTAATTACAGCTTACATTTTGTCACTGGGAATCTCATACTTCATCCTTTCCGCTGCCCCAACTGGGCAGTGCCAATCTGTACAGTGGCATAGCCATGCCACGCCAACACAACATCCCCTGATGGGAGAACAGGTGTTGGACAGGGTCCAGTGGAGCAGAGCGGAGCGGGCTGCCATGATATATCAGATGAACCGGCCAGCACCGACTCCTCTGGCCCGAGGGAGGGGGACCCGGCCATTTATTAAGTGTGTGCTAGTGTGTGTCTGTGTTTATGTGTGTGTCTGCAGAGGTTCTGCGAGGGCAGCGGCAGTACAACAATGAGCCCCAACAAAACTGATTGGGACCCAAAGACCCAACAGGGAGGCAAGCTAATCTGGGAAATCCCTGAACAAAAACTATATATTCCTCCTTTAAGCAATTCAAAATGTTACAGCCCACAAAGGACAGACCGTGCTGATGTTATGTGCCGTGACGTGAGACAGAGAGATGTCACATTAAAAGACTTTTTGCTTCAGCCTTCCTATATTTAGATGAACTAAGAATAAATCTTCTGTCAGCAAGACATAAACAAAACAGATGTCATACAGACTCACCGTCTATTAACTTTAACTCCATTAAATGAAACACTGTGTTTTTTGCTGCAAATGTTTTTTTTTTTTTTTTTGCATCACACTAAACACATTTTTCTTAAATTGCGAGTGGCCCAAAAACAGGTCACCATGACCCGTTTCTGTTTCCTGACTCAGACCTTAAGAAACTGCTTTATAGGGTTTTTGAGATCAGTTTCTCAAGTCCCTTTACTGCTAATTTTACAGCCAAAATGACACTGGGTGTGATGATTTGCTCAGTCGCTGTGGAGCCATATTGGCCAAGGCAAGGCTTGTACTTCCTGTTAATGGGTCGGATATAATATTTTATGTCCCGTTGCTATAGCCACGCTGCTTAACTTGTGATGTAAAAATAGTCAGGCCCATTCATTTTAGTATAAATACTTCACTTCGCTTCAAGACACAGACTGAGCTGTATGTAAAACATGTCTATTTGAATGTGCCCCGGCAGAGGGAAAAGGTATTGCTACTTTACACATAATGACGGCCCAGGTCGTTTGGCTGAGAATAATGGTGGTTTCGCTGTAAAGCATATCACTCTCATTAGGTTTTTACACACTGGTCGTGCCTAACTGGAGATGCACTTGTCTGGACACACACACACACACACACACACGCATTCACACAGGCACACAAACACACACACACGCACACACACACATATCCATCTCCAAAGTCATTAAATCCCTTTGAAAAGAGGCCTCATTTGAGAGAAGCAATAAAATTTTTAATCATTTTATTACCAAAAGAGTATTTAACAAGTGGGTAATGAAACGCCAAAGGCAGGTTAGCTGAGTTTAACCTTCATAGAGGAAGCCATGTATCACATGCTGCCCCGAGGCATGGTGGGACAGAAATGTCATCCTCCATTATCCACCATACCTGAAGTGTGGCGTTGCACGGCTGGCAGGCAGGCGTCTCGCTCTGCAAGGCGAGGCTGACGGGAAATTAGGGGGAATTCAATTAATGGACGTTTTTTACGCACCAAGGAGAGGGCACAGCTGCACACACACCTTAATGCGCGGTGCACACACACCGTAACAAATGTAACACACTTGTGAATGCACACACATGCACCTCGAAGTCTATCCTATACATCTCCCACGGTGAGGGGCTACTGGTGGGACAGGGGAGCAGAGGGGACACATGCTCTTTCCCCGCTTTACAACCGCTCTGTCTCTGTCTTTGGCTCCCTTCACTGTTTCTCTCTTTTGATACCTCTACGACTTAACTTTCCGTCTTCCTCACTCTGCGAGCAGAGAGTTGGCTCTGTCGATTCTCCTCTCTCTCTCGCTCCCTGAGGTGATAGTACAGCGGGGTCGCTCCACTGCTTTCCCTCAGCAGGTCAATTAAGGAGAAAATGAGGCAGAGGGGG
This sequence comes from Chaetodon auriga, assembly GCF_051107435.1. Taxonomy (NCBI): domain Eukaryota; kingdom Metazoa; phylum Chordata; class Actinopteri; order Chaetodontiformes; family Chaetodontidae; genus Chaetodon; species Chaetodon auriga. The sequence goes on along the minus strand of NC_135074.1, from coordinate 14,770,425 downwards.
ACACTCTCAGTCTGTCACCATAAAAGAACCATACCTACCTACCTGCCTGCCTGCCAATTGCTCATATAATATACCGTTAAACTGCCCTGCAGTGTAAGTGCAAGTCTCACTGTGTGTGTGTGTGTGTGAGAGGAGAAAGAGAGAACAAAAAGCAAAGCAAAAAAAGGAGGGATTGATTCATATATGTACTTGTTAAAGAGCGAAAAGAAGTGGGGTTCCCAGAAAAAGCAATCGCCAAGTCTTTAAAGGAGGGGAAGTACGCCATCCACCTCTGGAGGCACCAAATGTAGGCCCATACATTACATCTTTCAATTTCTTTGACACGCAGGAATAATTTATGGCGGATAACAAAAATACTCTATTTTCAATAACAAGCTTCTGCGGTACTTTGAGGGACTGGCCCCCAAAGTTAATTGAAAAGTGTCCTGGCTCTCATTTGCATAAGAAACACATTTAAAGGTGAAAAATTATAAATAAATATGCGGCCACCTGTGAAATATGGCTTTTGGCCTGCTGGTCATTTATAACTTTGCCTTTAATTACGTGACAGGCTGGGGTTCTGCTGCTGTAATGAGAGGCTGGAGTGATGGAGAGGAGCGTGTGAGAGACAGAGGGCTATAGGTCATTTAGTGCATGAACAGACAAACATGCATGCACACATGCACACACGCAGATGGACAGACGCACACGCAGGTCGAAAGATATTGTAAATGTACAGACACACACATACGTGGACAGTTATCCACATGGTCATACACACAAAGATGGACCAACTAAAAACTAGACACAGAAACACACACATAATGCATTTTTTATAATTTAAATGGTGACATGCAGGTTTTATACACCCTGAAGGTTCTGGTTGATTTTTTCCCCCAGTGAGTTCATCCAATCGAAGAAGAGAATTTGAACTTTAAATAGTGTGTTTTATGATGTGGATGACTCGTTAGTTGGGGATAATTTGGCCTTTAATTATCTCAGTCTAAATCCATGAGCGGACAATTTGACAGCGCTTAATTTCTCGCCTTCAGACATCAGAAATCTGTTCCTTTTTTGCTCAAAAAAAGGACAGAAACTGGGAAAATGCACAACCAATTCCCCTCCTCAAGTCAGAGAAAGACTGACTTGATCCTTTATTATTTATGATGTGTTACAGTATGTTTATTATCAGTTTTCCAAAATGTTTTTGTAATTACTGTCAGTGTAGGCTTCCCTGGCTGGCACTTTATCTTGTAATTCACTAATTCACTGTAGTTTGAATTTACTTTGCCCCGTCGAACTGCTCCGGATATATTGTATTTGTAGACATCAGCACGTCTCCGACAGAGCAGCAGGCATGTTAAGTGACAGTCACATTGGCAATTAAAGCGTCATACAGACAGGCTGTGACAAAAGTCAGGCAGAGAGACAGACAGGTAGGTGTGACAGAACATCAGACCGAGAGTTAGACAAAAGACTGGGTGGTGGATATGCGTCGTGTGGCACTCGTGTCTCCGTGTCTCCTCCTCCCTGCCTCCCTCCTTTTCTTTTATGCATAAAGAAAACAGCTTGCATTGCCCTGCAGGTACTACCAGAGCGCTGTGCCGCCACGCACCGCTTTCACTTTCACCTTCACACCTTCTCTGCGGTCACTTCCCGGTAGAGCTTGCGTCGCAGCGGCGGCACTTCCTGGGGTGCTCTTTCTCTCTCTCCTCATCTCCTTTTTTTTTTTTTTTTTTTTTTAACCCTCTTTCTCCATCTCTGAATAGCAGTAGGGAGGGAAGGAGGGAGGCACAAGCATGCCCCGGCCCAGCTCGCTAAGTCCTATTATAAGTAGAAGAAGGCGATATTTCACCATTTCACCCCCCAGAAATATTACAAGATAGACAAGCAAGCGGGGGCTAATCCCTGGGATGAAATTAGCAGCGGAGGGGTTAGCGGCAGGATGGAGGGATGATAGAAAGGGGGGTTGGGGTGGGTAGCTGAACCCAGCTAGAGGCAACTCGTCCACAGGGATAATTACAAGATGCTCCCGGGATCTGTCTGTCTGTCTGTCGGCTGTGCTGGGCTGGCCTTCATTTTTGATGGCTCTATTTTCAGCAAGGGGGACTAGTTTTGTCCCTTGCTCTCTCTCTCTCTCTCTCTCTCTCTCTCTCTCTCTCTCTCTCTCTCTGTGTGTGTGTGTGTGTGTTTTACCCTTTCTTTCTATGTCTCCAGTGCTTCAGATACATAGTAAAAGCTATTAAAATTGAAATTGTTCTAGGGGCAGTGAGCGAATGGGGGAGAGAAGCAACACACTCAACCCCCATGACAGACTGTTTAATAATGGGTGGACTCTGTGTGTGTGTGTGTGTGTGTGTGTGTGTGTGTGTGTGTGTGTGTGTGCGTGCGTGTATGTATGTGTGTATGGGAAGTGAGCCCATGACCCACCTGGCAGGCCTGGTGTGAATATTTCTTCTTTCTTCCAGCTACACTTGTACTGTCTTTGCAGAAAAACATGTTTTACAGACGTATTCAAAATTCAGATTTCGTCCCTGAAACTCCTGGTGTCAATGCATTTAGAGATTTTTAACACGGCCTCTTCTTCTTCCTTTTCTTCTTTAACTTCATCGCCTTCTTTCCTGAGCAATGTTCCTCAACCCGTACTTCTTGTTGTCCCCTATAAATATTACAATTATATTCAAAACTAATTCAGTTAAAAATGACCACAGAAACAGTGATAGACCACCGTGTTATTTTAATTTGCCTACATTAGAGGTATAAGTGGGTAAATCTCCCTCCCTCCCTCTCTCTGGTCAGTGGTGGGAGGTGAGCGTGGCAGCAGAAAGCTTTGACCAGCACACTGACCCCTCTCTAGGGAAACAATGACTTTGAGAAGGCTGGAACACACACACACACACACACACACACACACACACACACACACACACACACACACTCATGAAGAATGGAATGGGCAAACTCATTCATCACTTTAACAAATATAACAGGCTATTGTAGGAGCTCGCAAAATAGAAGACAAAAGCTAAAGCAGTCGCACTTAGGCCAATGGCTTCGTTCACTCAGACACATACAGCATATGTACACCGCACATGCGACACACACACACACACACACACAATCTATTTCCACAGGCAGGTCAGTGCAGTCCCCAAATTTAAAATGACACAACTTCTTTTTGAAACTTTTATCAAAAAGTAGTTTGTGATAAATGTGAGCAGATTTAAAGCGAATGCTGTAAATGCATCATTTTCAAATTGACCTGATTTACCTTTGGAGCAATTACATCAGCCAAGACTGCAATATAAAAATAACCAGTTCACAGCATTTAAATTAAATGTTTTTTCCTCGATCTGATATTTTCCTGTGGACATGTGGATATAACAGCAGCATACTGAAATCAGTGACTCATGTCATAATTTTGTTGTAAAACATACTTCAGTTTTCTTCCTCCAGCAGCCCAACTCTCTTACCAGGGACCAAGTCATGGCCAAACAACTAACAGAGTATAATTCTTTGGAGAAGATGACCTTTTGTAATGTATTAAATTCTATGTATTTATATGTCATGTGCCTGTGTGTTGACACTAATCAAACATCGCAGTCATTAGTCAGTGTGTACTGTACCTCCCCTTGAGTGTGTTGCTGAGTCTAAAAATATTTGTCTCTTTTGAAACCAGCAAAGGGGAGTTAAAAGATCTGAGTTGCAGCAGAGGAGGTCAGCATGTGACCTGTAGATGGCGCTCTATACCAGGAAATGACACTGGACTTTGATGGAATGCGGACCATAGCGCAGAACCAATGTGTGTGTGTGTCTGTGTGTGAGAGCGAGAGGGAGAAATAGAAAAATAGAGCAAGAAAGATGGGAAGTGTGTGTGTTAGAGAGAGACAGAAAGAGAGAAAGAAGGAGAAAGAAACAGGGAGGGGGGGGGGGGGGGGTACAGTACCTGATGTTACAGAATAGTCTAATGACCGTCCTTCTTTGTCTTTGAGCTGGCAGACAGAGTCATCCAGCACATTCAGCACTAGAATAGCTACAGAACAACCACGCATAAAGTGAAGTTATAAACAAAAAAAGAGCACACTAGATCATTGAGACAGGCAGAGCCAGGATGACATTTTCCTTCTGATAACTGCAACCTCTCACATAATTCACAAATTCATCCAAATGCTTGCTCTGGAGGCTCCTGTGGGTTCAGTTAGTTTTCAAAGGTTTTGTTTTGCTGCTAAACTTCTATTGAGTATGTGCAGGTAAATGAATAAGATAATGGGCTTTAACTGTAACACTTTTACACCTTAAATCACACAAAACAAGCCCAAATATTGAGATATAGTAAATTAGGTCAAGTTTAGGGTTAAACAGCTAAGATTAGGCTTTTTTAATGATGGTTCAGATAGTGTTTGATATTTTCCTAATAATCAGAATGACTTGAAACCGTTTCATCATATTATTTCCATTATGCTGAATTTCCTGCTCTCAGTAATTATGGAGTGATTCAGTATGAAAAATGGTGAATTATGAGTTGTTCTGCAGGAGCTATAATGTGGGAAAAATGCGGGACAGGTGGTGTATTTGTCTCGTGGTGTCACTACATCTAACGGTGTGATTAGTAAATTCAGTCAAGGTCGGGTGAATAATTGGCCTGGTGGTAGCGAGCAGCTGTGTCACATTGTGTTACACGTAGTTACGTTGTAATTACACTGTGATTCTAGAAAATAATTGCTGTGTTGCTCATACTAAAGATGACGTGATGACTATGGATTCTTTGTTGAGTCACATAAAAATGCATTTGATTTCACGACAATCATTATTTAATTTCATCCTCAAAGGGCACATCACAAGTGATTTCCTCCTCATAATAATGCACACATTGTGAATAATATTTAAAGGAAGCACGCCTGCCGCTGTGTAATTATGTGAGCCACTGAGTCACACATGATGTTTTTAATCCAGCTTTTAAATGAACACTTTTGACGGTGAAGTCACTTTATTATTGTGTTAGAGGCAATGACAGTCATCTGACTGGGATTCCAGGCTAAAATTAGAATAACAGATGTGACCAAACGCATGCACAGTGCTGCGATCTTGACAGCGACCTGCATGTCGCAGAAGCATGCACGTATCGCCAAGATGCTGCAAATTAAAAAATGCTGAAAATGACAAACAAAAAGACGCAGAGACTAGAAAAGCAGCAACAGATTTTCTGCCACCGCCACATTTTTTTTTACTAACATGAATATGCATGGCTAATAACATAAGTTAATCACTGGAAATGTTATTCAAGTGCATTCTACACAGGTACACCTGCTTTATATATTTTAAGTTTTTTAGCTGACATGGTCTTCAGTTAATCTCATTCAAATCAGATGATTAAACGTCTGTCTGATGCTCCACGAACAGATCGTGAGAAAAAAAAACAAAAAAACATCCTCATACAAGGCTGAATCTCAAGCATGCTGACTTTTTTTTTTTTTTTTTTTTTTTTAAATTCCTCAACATTTGGTTGGAATAAAATATACATATGCAGAAATTATGGACGTTAGATATTTTGCCTTTTAAGAATTTAGCCACTGATTAAAAATTGCAGAACACTTCTGGACCATATGCTGCCTTATTGTCGACAGTACAGTCATAATTTAATAGTAGCTGCATATGCATAATCACAAACATGTCCTACCCCGTGCTGCATGTAAAAAAAGGTGCCCTTGACAGTGACTCAGCCTTTCTGTATTGATGCTTTCCATTCTTGTTTAATTTAACTTTTCTGAGATGTATTCCTTTGTGCTGTATGAGTTAAGAAGCAGGAGAAGCAGGTGAGGTTTCAGGCATACAGAATGGTTAATGGCAAACTTGTTTTCCCTTCCATTTCCCCTAAATTTTGTGATTAAAAAAAAAAGTATTTTAAATACTGTGTGACAAGGGAAATATCCCCATTCTTCATCAAATAATTACAGAAAATCAGTCTAGACTTTGTTCATATTTTTCATTGTACTTTATATGACACAGCTGCTGTGATGTTGTGTGTGTCCACTGAACCAATATATACTCTGCAAAGGTATTACTTCAATTTTGCATTTTAATCTTTCATTCCTGTAAAGCAACTTACTTCATTTGCTGCCTCCAGGGAGGTCAGAGGGGAAGGTTAACTGTAAAACGGCACCCTCGGGAACCAGTGAGGGTCCAGTTTCTTGCTCAAGGACACTACAGCAGGGAAAATGTTTGATAAAAAAGGGGGACAGGAACACAACTTCCCAATTTTAAACACTTTTCTGACATATTTGTTTTAATGAACCCTTTAAAATCAGCAATGCTGCATCTATGTAAATAATTTGCTAATAATTATTTAGTGGTAAATGAAGTGATTTTCCTAAGCAGACATACTCCATCTGTGCGTATTACAGTGCATTGAAACAGTCAACATGTCAATCATATAAAGGTGTTAGACTTTATCTCCTATCACTGAATTCATGCACATGCCAACAAAAATATCTTATAATTTTAATTTCCTTCATCTTATTTATAGTTGAAACTGGCTTTGACTTGACCATCATCACCTTCATACCCCCTCAAGGTGTCTCTCACATATAAGGACGCGCGCACACACACACACACACACACACACACACACACACACACACACACACACACACACACACACACACACACACACACACACTACTGGCTCTTTAGCACTCACCATTTTACTGTTCAGCCTGTCCCACTCAGCAGTGTATGAAAATAAAGGCGGCGCCCTTGACAAAGACGGTCCAATGTTGCAGGTCCTCGTTCTTTTTTCTTGCAACTTTTCTGATTAGATTCTTTTTTCAACGCTGCTTTAGCGAAACTACCGGGCTGTTCATGGACAGCCATCGTTACATGTGGGCTCTGTCAAATGGCATGTAGAAGTCTCGTCTCTTCGTCGTCTCCTCAGTTAAAACTCAATGCAGTCTTTCTTTACTCGCTATAATATAAATTGAAAGCCCTTTATTTATTTTATGACAACAAATGTTAAACATTAATTCAATCTGATGTTTAATTCTATTACTGTTACCATTGCTTTTCTTCTTCTTCTTAATATCATTATTGTAATTATTATTATTATTACTAGTAGTAGTTTTATAGTAGTACTAGTACTAGTCTATAATTCATATTATTAGATATAAAAAAAGAAAATAATGCAATAATGGCTAATAGCACATATGATATTAAACGAATTTTCTTATATATATATCTTATATTTTTATACATATTTATGTCACATTTTCATAACCCATTAATTTGTATGGATTTGAGTAGCTTTTACTTTGCTTTAAGCAGCGTTTAGATCCTATTTATTCAGATTCATCATGGTTTAAATGTTAGATTTTACTTTACATGTTTTTACTGTTATGTAAAATAATCTGATAATGTATTTTTTGCTGTTTATGACGCGTCTCAGGAAGACATTGAACACAGGTGTGCAGCCGCAAACTCTCTTTCTCTCCTCCTCTCAGTCTCAACGCTCTGACTTTGTTGTGTGCGTAATAGTTCCTAACGGTTACAACTAATGAATTGACCAGCCTCGGGGAGGTATATATAAACCTATTAGCTTTAATAAAGTGTGAAGATATAAAATGACTCTCTGAGGTATTTCACTATACACTTAGTACTCTCCCCAACCTAATAATAGCAGCTTCTCTTCCAAGTACATTGTCCTGCTCTTTGATTGCATTCTGGGGTCTGTCTGCACAATTATTTTCAATTTAACCACTTAGAGGACAGTGGAGAGAGAGAGAGAGAGAGAGAGAGAGAGAGAGAGAGAGAGAGAGAGAGAGGGTGAGACGTGTTGTCTCCCTGTTTTGAGATGCACGCAACCTCAGAGTCAACTCGGAAATTTGGAGAGATGGAGGCAGAATGAGAGAGGGGAGAAGAGAGAGAAGTTAAACAGACAGAGGGAGAATAACAGAGAATGTAGAGGGAGCGAGGAGGGGAGAACATGACGAAAGGGAGCCACACAGAAAGAGAGACGAAGAGATATGACTCTCCTCCAGTTAGCTGAGTATGTGCATGTGTGCTCATTTGGCTGCCTCCTAATCCCTGATTCAATTTCCAGCCTTTAAACATGACGAATTACATTCCTGTCCTCACCTAATGCTTTTAACACATCCCTATAAGAGGCCTTAATCAGGTGAGATGGGCCCCAATGCTGCTGGCTGTACACACACACACACACACACACACACACACACACACACACACACACACACACACACAGCCTGATTAGCCTAGCCACAGTGCTAGCCACCCTGGATAAGCCACCAGGTGGATAATGTACTGCTTTAGCACCTTAATTACGCCATAATCTGTTCAGCGCCTCAACCCCCTGCACAGAAGGAGAGAGAAGGTGGGGGTGGTTTGGTTGGAGGTGAGGGGGACAAGAGAAGAGCGGGTGGAGGGAGAGAGGGAGTTGGGAAAAGGAGAGGAAAAGAAGCCTTGAGGCACTCTGCTTCTTGACCTATACTTCCTTCCCCTTTCATCTCATCTCTAAAGTATCTCTGCTCCCGCTGTGTTTTACCTGCTTGTATTGTTTCCTTCCTTCCTTTCCTTCTTTCTCTCCTTCCATCCTTCCTTTCTTCCCAAATTATTTCACACACTTTTGCCTCGAATTTTCCTCCTTCTGTTTCTTGTGCATCTTGAAGCCCCGTTGTAGTTCACATCACCCACCTTCTCTTTCCTTCCATCCGTCCAGCCCCCCACCTCCCCTGGCCATTCTCCCTCCATCCACCTCTCTCCTTTAGTTGCCGTGTGTCTCAGTATCTCGGGTCCTCCTGTACCCTGTACCTGTCACTGTGCGCACCCCTTTGACAAATCACGTGAAGGGCAGACTGAGTTTTGTAGGACGAGACAAAGCTTAAACATATGGCTGCCGTGTCCCCAGGTGCTCTGCTGTGTGCTGTAGCAAGTCCCCGCGAGTCCTTATATATAACATTAGCTACATGTCTGTCTACCAGGCTCGCTGCCTTTCTGTCTGTCTGTTTCTGTGTGTTTGTCTGTCCAGATATTTCTCACTGTTTGTCTGTTGGAGACGCTGATTGTGAGCCTCACAAATGTTTTCCTTCAACCTTTTTTTTTCTTTTTATATTATTCATTGTGGCATAGGAAAAACTCTTATATAATGGTAGATCACCGTTTTTACAAGACCTACATAGAGTTGAGCTTTTGTTGCTTACGTGTGCTTCAGAGTTTGATGCATTTAGGAATATTTTACTACAATAACAATGTGCCTCATACACATTCAAGTGACAGCAAGTTCGACATTTACAGATGATTGCGTGTCAAAATGTCAGAGGCCTCTTTGGGCTAGTTGAGCAATGAAACTGGACCATTTGTGTGGCAGGTCATTTAAACCAGAGTCATTTTTTTATTTAGCTGATGCTCCTTGCTCTGTCAACACTAAGGATTCTGTTGGATTTACTTTTTTAATTTGATACTTCGTTTTTTTTCAAGAGAAAACTGCCATTGAAAACACACATGTGACCCAGTAAAACTGTTTTTACCAGTCAGTGCCTGCTGATGACTGCTCCTTTTGAAGTATACACACACACACACACACACACACACACACACACACATCCAAACAAGAAAACCACATCAGTTTCTTCCCACTAATGAAGATGAAGTGAGATATGAGTGTTTTCTCACCGCGCTCAATGCCCCATTTAATGCCAATTAGCCACTGAACCTCAGTTTGTGTCACGTTATTTATTCTTTTGAGTTTTTCTGTCTTCCCAGTCAACAGTCATCATTCAACACTTGAAATACAAAGATGCTTCAGGCTGCGACACAAAGACACATTAACACAGCAAACACACATGTAACATGTGCTTGAGGTTCTGGTAAATCTTAACACACTTAAATCACAGTGACAGGTTTGTTTTTAGGGGGTGTTTTAGTGTCTTTCAGCTCCTTGTTTCGACAGTGCAGAAGTGCATTATGCTGCAGGAGTGCTTTAAAAAGTTTCTATGGATGGCTTCTAACTTTTTACAGTGTGAAAACTCAAACCGAAAACCTTTATTGATATACCTCTTTCCAACATTAGTGCTTAGAGCTTGGAGGCCAGTGACAGCGTTATGGGGGTTACTTTTTTGTTTATATCTTTTATTAGTTGATGATGATGAGATAGAAAGGGAATGTAACAAGTTAACTTTTTTATCCAATATGAGGCAATATTTAAGCACCAGCATCTAGAATGTCAACGGGGCAGTTTTAGTTTTAAGACAGAGCTAAGTAATATCGCTAACAAGAAATCAATCAAGCATCCTTGATTTGGCAGTCCAAATGTTTTATTTGAAAATTATTATTAATTAACAAACTGCCTGATGTTGTAATGTTGCTGTTGTCCAAAAATTAATGTGGATTTAGATTTGCAAGGCAACTTACAATGACTTGCTTTGGACTGAAAGATCAGTTTTAAAATGTATAACTACTCGGGACTCGTCATGACCTTTGAGTGTTCCACCTCTGGAGTTAATCTTAGATCTGAGTAAAAAGAAAAATGTTTTGTGTTAGATAATACTGACTGGTTCCAGTGAGACGGGCTATCAGCACATCAAGACTGAATTAAAGTCAAATCATAATAAGGTTATTAATTAACACCGGTCGTCACACTGTCAAGTACAGCAAGAGGTTTTCTTTATTACTCCATGAGATTTATGACTGCCCTGCTGATGTTGACAGCCTGTCTGAAATGATCACCCACCAAACGCTGGTAAAACCACTTCTAAATGTTTCCAAAAGAAAAGCAACACAAGTCAGTGAAACTTCAGGGATCAATCTGTCCACTGAGGAAGCACAAGTGACTGGGACTCAGTTACACCTGCTTTGGTGCAAATGAAAGTGATAACAGGTACAATGGAGGGACAAAATCAACACAACCCCCAACCAGGGAATGGTTTTGCATGTGGTGCCCACAGACAGTTGCTCTCTCCTCATCCTTCCTGACTGATTCTTCTATAGTTTTGAGTTCTGTAAGTGTCCTTGTCACTCCTGGTAGCATGATGCAAGACCTGCAGCCCGGTCAGGTTGCACAGGTAGTCCAGCTCCTCCAGGAAGGTACATCCATACACAAGAAGGCTTGCTGTGTCTCCCAGCACAGTCTCAAGAGCATGGAGGAGATTTAATCTTTTTGAGCAGTGCACATTAAAAACTACATGTGTATCAATTCCACTCATTTTCTGCCAGTATGTTATGTTTTCTCTGTCACACTCTGCATAGACACATGATCATCTCCAAGACCGAATGGATGTTACACAAACGCCTTTTCCTAATGTTATCATATGTGTAGGAATCCACTCTCCCCTCATTTGCCTGAGCAATACCAGATAAATTCGGTTTTCCCAGCAGAAACACAGAGATAGATAAACAGATTTGAGATTGCAAGAGAAAGGGGAAAGGAGAAAGGGAAAGGTAGGCAGAAGGAGAAAGAAAGTGGGAGAGAAAGACCATGCTCGCAAACGTCCTACAAAGTTCTGAAGTTCTTTCCTTGTTAAAACTTTACGTGTATTTGCTGTCATGCAGAATAATTCTGGGCTTTGCTCGTCTCCGGGGCAATGGCCTCAGGGGCAGGCGGACCCCCATGGGGGACAGGTGTCAGGCAGGTGTATATGCATGCATGTGTGTGTGTGGGTGTGTGTGTCAGTGAGTAATGGCGCTATCAGCTGGCCTCCACGATCTATCATGCGCGTCCCTGGCCTAGCACCTCTAGGGCCATAGCACACGCATGCGCACACACACGCATGCACACACGCACCCAAATGAGCAAGCACACATACACACTCATGTATGGACATAAATACACGCCTACACAGGCTGTAAGATGTACTTACACTGTATTCACTGTGTGTTTCTCACATTACCTTATTAAGACTTATGTTAAATAAGGGAGAAAGTTGAGAGAAAGTTTCAAGATTGTTTCTGAAAAGTTTAGCGGTTTTATGCTTTTAGCTGCTGCAGAAATCTCCATCAGCGGAGGGCAAACAAGAGAATGTCTAGATTTCAATCAGTCATCGTCGACACTTGCTGCTTCAAAGTCCATGCTACTAAAAAGTTAATTAAACACTAATCGCAAACGCTGTTGTATTGTTTACCTTTTTTGAATATGAAAAAACGCCATTTTCAGTTCTCACAACCATACGTCACCCTCCACTTCCTGCTATTTTCCCTCAGTTCATTAATTTTCTGTCTCTTTTGTTTCCCGTCTTTTCCTTTTTCTCTCTTTGTCCTGCCAATTCGTCCATCGTCCTCCTTCATGTTGCGGAAAATCTTTCTGAACAAATCGTTCTGTTCGGTTATTATCTCAACGGGGGAGGGTGGTATTATAATTAACAAAACAATAAAAGTTTATTAATGAACATTAAAATGCAAAATAGCAGGAAGAGAAGACGCTGGGTGCTATCAATCAAAAAGAAGTGACTCCCTCGCTTTTTGAGTCTTAATTAGCCGTCCGCTCATTAATGGGATGAGTGTGTTTGTGTGTGTGGGTGCAGGGGAGGTTACAAAGGGACTTTAATTGATCAGTGGCCCCTAAATGGGCTATCAGCAAGTTGGAGACAAAAAAAATGTAATTTATAGAATGATGTCAGTTTTATTTCCACAGCAACTAATTATGAATGCAAGGAGGGCGGCTTTTACTTGGTTGAAGGCTTTGTCCAATCAGCTGTTATTATTTTGTGTGCATGTGAAAATGAATTTAAATAAGATACTTAAAGAAAAAGTTTGACATTTTGGGGAATACTCTTGTTCGCTTTCTTGCCGAGAGTTGGATTAGGAGATTCATGTCTGTGCGCTAAATATGAAGCTACCGTTGGTTAGCTTAGCTGCACAAACTGGAAAGAGGAGGAAACAGCGAAGTGGACCCTGAACTCATTAATATGTTTTATCTCAATTGTTTGTTAGTTTCATCTGTTCAAAAAAAATGGCGTTAAAAATGGGTATATAATAGTTTCTTGGTCCGGACCAGATGCCAGGCAATCAGCGGAGACTCCAGGAAGTTGCTGGACCTGAACAAATATTATCTACATGTCTGGAGTCTGATGGAAATTTTGCAGTTCTCTTAGATTATGATGAAGTTTGTGATATCAGTAGCTGATCTGAACCAGCGTCGCTACATTTCCAACATGCAAACTCTTTCTTCTCACTCATTTTGTTTTTCACTAATCCAAACAAACGCCATGGTAAGCAAAATTATTCTCCCTGCTTTTAGGTGCTCTCTATAAGTTGGCCAAGGGGGCCACAACGTTTGTCACATCGTTGTTCATATATTGACTGTTTTAACATTTTACACCATTAAAATAAATATCTTCAACATTTACATCGTGTCACCTTTTGTCCAAAACTGCATTAGTTTAAGAGACAGGTTTTGGCTGCATGTGGAAGACAGATATCCATCACTGTCCGGTCCTCCATTCACTGCGGTATTGCATGTTTCCAACATCATATATAGTGTATGTGAACTGGCTCTGTCATCTGGCACACGTGAGAACAAGACAAGAAACGGCCTGTCAGTGAAGTCCTCTCTGTCCACACATCAACAGCAGGCTCACGTCCCAGCAAGCATTTCTTATTTTGTACATTTGCTCTTATAGAAACACATTTAACATATTAGTTGATTTAATTGTACTCATTGTTTATTTACATTAAATATTCTTCTGTAAATCTGCACCTGCCTCGATTCTGAGTGACTGAGAATGGAAATGTAATAAAAGATATATATATATATTAAATCTAAGATTGTAAACTGATAAGCACATGTTCATATTATACATGTTATATTGGAGGTTGCAGTGCTGCGACAACACAGTTCTTATTAATGGTGTATATGTGTAACAATACTTCTTACCTCCACAAGCTGTGGGACTGTTCTGAATCATTGCTGCTCCTGGATCAGATTTACACGAGTCAATACAAAGAAACAAAGGACAGAGTTTGTGACGTGACACAACAGTTGAAAGATGAGTGCAGAACAACAGAAGCATGTCAAGCACCAGTAAGACACCAGGCTGTCATGATGAAGCTATATTTAACAGTGTACTTTGAACCAATCAGAGGCTACCTCCCTCTTCCTTTCACACACACACAAACTCACACACACAAACTCACACAGTATTACACTTGCACACACTTGAACGCATGTACAACCCAGCTCGATTTATAATAGTTGGCATGACCCTGTGGCCCCTCTCAGGGAGGAACTAAGAGAGTTCAAATCGTGGCCTAATTACGCCCTGCTCCGCTTCGCTCCCTCCGCCCTGTGCTCTCAGAAAGTAGAGCGCATGGCTGCAGCACACACATAGACACCGACACAGACACATGCTCTGCTTTCAGAACAGACGGCCTGTTTCAGAATGAACTCCCCTGTTTCTATCACACACACACACACACACACACACACACGTAATCATACACACACTTGCAACTGTTCCTGTGCTTCTCTCCCACAAATCTTGCCGTGTGTGGCACTCTATATCAATTATACCCACACATGCACACACACACATTTGCTGGGTCAACCTACATTTTTCTCTCAGTGAGACACAGTCACTGTACTGGGAATTCACGAGGTGTAAATTCAGATGCTGGTGAAAAAAGGCAAAAAAGCAAAGGAAACATGATGTGATACTGAAAATATAGACGGACATATATATATATGAACATATATACATATATATACAGTATATATGTTCCGATTTTTTCATAGAACAACAGAGTTCAACGCTGTCGGTTTAAGATTTTCCTTCTTTTAAAAACAGGTGTTCATTAGTGTTCTGAAAGTTTTTTTTAAGAACTATTCTGCTCTAATATTAAGAGTTTTGCCATTGAAAGCATTAAGGCCCGAGACATTTTCAGTGCTTCCTGACAGAAAACAAAATCCGGGTTCTTGCTAATGCTCTTAACCATCAAAATGCAGCTGAAAGAAGGAAAAAAAAAAAAAAAAAAGAATCACTGGAGGCGAAAAACGTAAATTGGAGTAAATTGGACGCTGAGTGTTTGATAACCCCCCCCCCCCCCGGTTGTTCAGTGACATTCTGCACTTCTTTCTTTGTGTCCCTTGATTCAAACAAAGATTACTGTAAAATAAAATCTAAATCAAAATACACAGTGAAACAGAGCGCGGGTGAGGGACACGAAAAACCAAAGCAGAGACTGAGATATGCAAGTGTGTGTGTGTGTGTGTGTGTGTGTGTGTGTGTGTTGGTGTGTGTGTGTGGTCTCGCTAGAGAGGGGGAGAGAGATTTGAATTGGCCCAGTGGAGTCGCAGCAACTCGACGGCTCCATTCTATTTTTGCCTTTTTTCTCTGGCCAGACCCACAGGCTTTTCCCACAGAGCTGCCACAATACATACAGTACTACCTCCTCTATATGTGTGTGTGTGTGTGTGTGTGTGTGTGCGCGTGACTTTGACCCGTCCTTGAGAAGATGTGGCTTCCACTGAAACTGCCGGGAGAAAGAGAAACAGAGAGAAAGACAGAAAAAGAGGAAAAGCAGAGAAAAGGGAAAGAGAGAGACTTGACTACCTCACTTCATTTCTCCGTCATCCATTTTTTTTTCGTTGTTCAAAGTGGAGTGGAGGTGCTGGCAGTTGCAGATGAACATGCAGTCACGGGCAAGTGTTTGTGATAGTGGCCACACACTCAGCTCGTAAAAATATACGATCAATGATCTTTTATTGACACTGAAAAGAGGAACGAGCTCGCTCAGACTACAGGGCCTATAAACAAACTTTACCATACACCAGAAAGTATGAAGAGTGCTGTACCTGCAAAGACTGCTTGACAAATGATTCAGTGACTGCAAGGAGATTCAGGAGTCACATGAAGACTGCATTCCAGACAGAAATGTTTCAGTCAAGAGTCACCAAGAAATCTCTAAACCTTAGAAAAAAAAAAAGAAGTCTTTGATGATCGTCTGCAGCCTTTAAACATATGCAACACAAAAACATGAAGGAGCAGTATGTCTGTTCCTCTACGTGTTACTGTTCCGAGTTTGATTAAAAACGTAGCAACATTGTCAAGACAGTAATTTTGGTTATGGACCAAACTAAGTTTTTCAGCTAGCATTCAGAAGATGTTGGAAATAATAGAATGAAAAACATTTTCATTTAAGTGGCCAATTCTCTTAAACTCTACTTTTTTCTGGATCCTTTTTAACAGCTCCAACAGTGTTACTCGAACTTTCACTGTGGCAAACGAATGTTATCGCTCTGGTCTGAAAAGAAATTAGCCATCTGCCTAACACTGACACACTCAATGTGGATGAATATGTGCTGTCCTTAGAAATAAATAAATGAATGAATAAAATTAAATTAGCGGTTACTGCCACCTAATGAACCCCCCTGACCTCACACTCTCCTACGGTTGCTGCTAAAAACATGAAAAATACACAAGGCCCTCTCTGGAGCCAGTGTTTGGTTTGTTCATTCTGGGCTACTGTAGAAACATGGCGGTGCAACATGACAGACTCAATGAGAGAGGACCTGCTCAGAGCTCCTTCTAAGTTAAGAAAAACACAATTATTATTATTATTACTTTCAGGTGTTCATACACTCATGAAAACTTACCTCCATTTCTGCCAATAGATCCCTTAAATCCGACACACTGGACCTTTACCTCCTTAAGATTTGCAGGCTATTTTTCAGATTTTCCCTCCACATCCTTTTATCAGCGTAGAGTTAATAAGAGCCTGCAGTGTAATATGTCCCTGTCTCATTTCACAGCTGCACACTGCTTGACTACATGGTAATGCAATTGTTTCATGGACACATGCTTGCAAACACACACACATACTGTAAATACAAAGCCTTGTACACAAGCACAGTCACACACACAGTCACACCAGTCTCTTTGATGAGAATATGACAGGACAGACGAATGTGATTTGATTCTGTTTACAAGCCTGCCTGTGACGCCAACACTGACTGCAAGTGGAGCTGATGATATGGCCGATCACTCCGTGTGTGTGTTTGCCGTGTTGACATCTTACTTCAGGTGGCGTAGACAGAGAGATTGAGATTAATGAATGGAAGAGAAACAGAGGAGGAGAAGGGAGGTGAAGAGAGGCAGAATGAGACAGAGCAGGAGGACTGGAGGAAAAGAGCAAGAGGGGTCAGGAGGAGAAGAGAGGAGGTGAAAAGAAAGTAGTGGAGGAGAAGAACTGGAAAATCTGAAAGAGAAAAGCATGTGGCAAAATACCATGGATCAATCCTAGTAGAGCATGTGTGTGCACATGTGTGCTTTGGTAGCCGATAACCTACGAACTGGTCAGTTCTTGTAAACAACAGGACAACAAATTAATACTTTCTTAAATGACTACAATTACCTTTAAAAGGACGGATCAATAACTGCAATTATTCACACTGGACATAAATAGCACTCTACTGGGCAGGCAACATTAAATGCTGTGTTTATTGTGTTTGTGTGTGTGCACATCTGTTTCAGCACTGGCACACACACACACACACACACACACACACACACACACACACACGTATCTGTGTGTGTAAATGGATTCTTTTGGTAATTTGGCATCCATTATAAATGCGCCACAAATGTCTTTTTAAGCTGTTGGGGGTAATTACTGTTTGTATGAGTGTGTATCAACCCCCAGTGGTCGCATGTGTGGTCGGCTTGTGTGTGTCTGCGTGTGTGCGCTCCATCCCTAAGGGATTTTTTTTTCTCCTGTTGAAAATCAACTGTCTATCTCTACTGCAGGCTGCAAATATTTCAGTCTGCTATGTAATTAATTATTTATTTAATATACTCTGTGTGTGTGTGTGTGTGTGTGTGTGTGTGTGTGTTGCAATTCAAAGAGAAATCCCCTCTACACGGACATCTGGGTGTTAAACAGGATCTGAAAGAGGGAAAAGCTGCAGTATTGATACTGTTCATCACTGGGGGTTGGAGTGAGGTGGGTGTGGTTACCTGGTTCCTCCTGCTGCCTTTTCACCTGCACACCTGAGGCTCATCAAGCAATCACCACCGCAGCATACAAACCCCGGCTCTTCACTCCAGTCTGTGCCAGATTGTCTGTTTACCCATGTGGTAGTATTCTCTGCTCTGACTCTCACTTCTGGATGTTGATTCACTTTCCATTTCATTTTCCCTCTTTGCCTCAGACCACCTTGAGCCATAGCACACCTGGACCCACTGCCATGAGCCAGTCAAACTCATTCTCTGTCTCTGCTGTCCTCACTGTCACTCTCCAAAGCTCACCTGGCTCAGCACTAACACCAAAACAATGTTTGTTGGGTTAAACACACGTAAAGCTCTCCTCTCTCACTAATGACTGATAACATGAAAAGCGCAAGATGTCAGCTCCAATTGCTCAATGCATTTATATGATTGGTTCACTAAAACACTTGCACACACACAGACAGATGCGTGCACATGCATGGACACACAAGTATCTACTGATGATCACATCATTGTATGATTGCAGAGGTCTGTGACCAAAGAAACTGACTCTTTTACTGTTATTAGTATGAGGCTCAACAGTTTTCTCTGTGCTCCTCAGATGGACTCTTTAATCAGTGTTCATTTTGAGCAGAATGTTTCAGGTTATATTGTTCATTTTGTAATGGTTGTACCAGCAGGTGAGAGCATCGCTAAGGGAGCAAATATTTGTTGTTTGTGTTGTTTCCTTTTGTGTGTAATTTGTCATATCCCTCTCTCATTGTAACCTTGGCTCTTTGCTGCTCTCTGCCACGCTGCTGTCTCATCAGTGCTTTGTTTGTTTGTGCTAAATGTAGTGTTTTCAGATGTTTCATACATTTAAAGTTTAGTCCATGGAGGACATGATGACTGTCTTTTTCAAAGCACTGCTTCTGAGTTTAATCATCTATAGAACTTATAAATCAGTGCCACATGACTCTGCTACCCTGTTGGCAAAGCAATCCAGCCTTTCTACACTTCACCAGAGACCAACTCGTCTGGCTCTGCCTCAACCACTCACCTGCTCTCCAACTACCAAGCGAACTGTGGGCTCAAACCTCGAGCAAAGAGGTACCACAACAGAAGAGAGGCGAGCGTGGGGACGTGAGACAGTAACTACACTGAAGAGATAACAGGCCGTTTCCACCATCCATCATTCTCTGCAAATCCCAGCAAAAGAAACAGAGGAGGCATTTGTGTCTTTGTTAACCAAAGGTGGTGCTCCAAAGTCTCAGACCTTTTTATTTCCCCTGTGAATTCGGGAATACTATTAGCCACCCTCATAGTGGACTGTGTTCACAGACGATTGCTACACATTCTATTCCTTTTACCCAGACTTGGTTTTAGGGGTTAAGTTTGATTAGGTTTAGGTTAGGGTTAGATGAGGGTTGGGGTTGGGCATTCTACTGTGTTGGTTAAGGTTAAAGCAAGGGGAGAGGGAATGCATTATGTCAATGAGTGTCTTCACAAGGATAGAAGTGTGTTTGTGTGTGTGTGTGTGTGTGTGTGTGTGTGTGTGTGTGTGTGTGTGTGTGTCTGCCTGGAAAAGGAAGATCTCATCTCATTCAGGTATTGATGTGCTTCAACCTTGACGCCTTCCTTTCTCACACTACACACACACACACACACACACACACACACACGCCTACAGTATACCTGACTGGAGCAAAGCAAGGTGTAATGGAACTCAATTCATCGGGAAGTAGCACTGAGAATAGATCACTCATTACTTGTCCCAAGGTAATCACACACACGCACATACACACATGCACATACATGCATGCGCGCGCGCGCGCACACACACACACACACACGCACAAAGTCGTGTTTCCATCACTTTCGAGGAAATCACATAAATTTACATTCATTTCCTGGTGACTTACCCTCACCATAACCACTACTGGCCTAACCCTAACCCCAATGGTTTACATTAGGGGGACTTGCATTTTGTCTCACTAAGTCCCCACAGTGTGACTTTATAAACAGATTCATGTCCCCACAACATGAGTTATACATGTCCACACACACACACACACACCTGGCTGCAGATGGCTGCTGGCATACATCGTGTCTACCTGTGTTCTGAATCATGGCAGCAGATGCTTTTCTGCTGGTGGTGCACGGCACAATAAGAACAAAGTGACATGAACACTGCTGCGCTGAGGGCTCAATTTCCAGCAGAGCCACCTGTGGCTATGTTACCAACATTTGATTGATTTTTCTAATTTTCAAAAGGTGTTGTTACATTACAGTATTGCTCATCAGTTTTATTTTACTTCCTTTATGCACATTTGTTTAGTTGCTCCTTTTAGGGTTGGACAATTCAGTCCTTTATCATTCTTATTGGTTCCTGATGTTTTGTGACTTCACGTAATTCTGGCAAGTCTAGGAGAGTGGTTCTCGCAGATTTAACACTTTTTCACCAATAATTCAATTTGACAGTTTTGTCTTCAGTTATGATAAAATTCGATCGGAGAATCCAAACTAAATACTTGCTGACTTGTGTTTCATTGTACGTGGACTGGAATGCTGATTGTGTTTGGTCACTTGCTATGCAGGCAGAGCATGTCACTAAACCACCAACTAAAATGTACCATGTGATTAAATAGGGCAAACTGAGTCTGGCAAGAGTAGCAGTGTTTTGTGTGTGTGTGTGTGTGTGTGTGTGTGTGTGTGTGTGTGTGTGCTGCAGGGAGGCAGACGTTGCTCAGTATGCAATGTCCGCTGAAAAGAGAGCATCTCTGATCTCAATTGCCACAAAAGTGCTTGTGTCGGTCTGTGTGTGTGTGTGTGCGTATGTGTGTGCGTGTGTGTGCGTGTGTGTGTGCGTGTGTGTGTGCACGCGCGCAGTGACTGTCAGGGCGTGGGCCTCCATCGCACTGCTGATGACCTGTCTGGTCCAGTCAGACCCCAGTGGGTGTGTGTGTTTGTGTGTGTGTTAAGGAGGGTGAAAGGGAGTCTTAAAATGTTACTTGGCACTCTTCCCTGGAGCTGCATCTTTGACCTCACAGTAACCTCAACACACACACACACACACACACACACACACACACACACACACACACACACACACGTGAGATTGTTTTTTCTTGCTCTCCCTCTTCAGAAATAAATGCTGTCAACAGACAGGCAGTAAATAACAGCTCTGAAAGCAGCACACAGAGACATAAAATACACTGTTTGTGTCCCACTAATGTGATGTCACTGACAGGTGAATCAGTGCAGGTGTGTTTGATGGCCACCTCAGTAATCTCATGCAGAGTGATTTGGTGTAACAGTCAGTGTAATGTGATTAGCAGTGTTTTGGCAGTTAATGATACATTATTGACACAGGTTTTAAAGTCAGAGTATTGATGCTGTAAGGGTAGTAGTGGGCTAATTGATCAACCACTTGCTTAATGCTGACAACATTAAGAACATGTTGGAACTCCATTACCAAGAGGCTCTGAACGGCAAACACGCACACACACACACACACACACACACACACACACACACACACACACACACACACACACACACACAGAGAGACGCACGGCCCTTCTGTGTTAATTTCAAGCAAAAAAGGTACTGAAATGCATTTTCAAGTAAGCACACAGGAATATAATTAGCAAGGGGAATTGTTTTCGATAACTTTGGCAATATAGGGTCATTTCCAATGAAAGACAAACTTCCCAATGCATCTGTACCAGAACATCACTGAAATGACAGTCAATGTTCAGGACATAATAGCTGTACTGAAAAAGTACTGAGATGCCCTAAACATCATTGATGGAAGGAGGAGCAAACTTAAACCTCCTTCTCTCTTCCTCTTTGCGCCTCTCTGAGATGCTAAAACAACTTAAAGCAACACTGTGTCTTGGTCTCCTCTCAGTTTCCCCTCTGCCTCTCTCTCTCTCTTTCTCTCTCTCTCTCTCTCTCTCTCTCTCTCTCTCTCTCTAAGATGCCAGCCGTAATGGCAGTGCCAGGCAGGTGATGGTGATGCCAAGCTGGAATGACACGCACACACGCACACACAAGCGGACACAAGCGTATCCCTACGGACGATCTTAATTAGACTCCACCCGTCCCCCACGGTCCCTGTGGCAGGCGAGACAAAGGGAGGCTCACTCGTTTGGACGTGTGAGTGTGTCTCTGCATGTGTGTACTGTGTGTTTGTGTCTGAGGGGCCTATCTTTAGCAGATGCTCATACCTCTCCCGTCTCTCTGTGTGCGGAGCAGTGGTGCTATCATTAAAGTGTCATTGAGAAGTGGCACCACTTAATTTTAGCTGCTCTCACTGGGGGCACTGAGGGAGACGCTGGAGACTGAGTGGGGAGGGAGGGAGAAGAAATGGAGACAGAGAGGGAAGCTTGTAGAAAGATGCAAAGGTTAGATGGAAGGGATTAGGAGGGAAAAGGCACGTAGGTTCAAGAGAAAAAACAAAAGAACCTTGATAAGAAAACTTACTGCAGCCATGGGCTCAACCATGTCTCCACAGGAGCAACACGGGGAAAAGCGTCCCTCATGATGCGTCCCCTCAGACACAATGCTTTCCACCTTTCTAATGTTTCAAGCTCAACCCCAAACGTTCAAAAATGTTTAAATCTGCTGAATAAAAATGTCCACTGCTGCACAGTTGAGACGAATCAGACGGCATAACCAGTTCTCTCGCCAAAACCCATGCTGCGTAAATCAAGCTGCATCATGTTTCCTGAGATTTGGATGAAAGACAGAAAACGAACGGAACAAAATATGGCAAACAAAAAGAGAGAGTGGGAATGAAAGAGGGAAAGAGTGAAAATTACAGTGTGCAGGGGAGTATATTACACCTTCCTCAGCAATTTCCCAAACAACTGATTACCCTGAGATGAGTTACATGAGACACGCACACACACAGCATCCCGGTGGCGTCGGGCTCAGTAATGAATCCATGTCTCAGGGACGTCAGGTGAGAGGCAGCACTTCCTATGGAGAACCCAAAATAACCAAGTGGTGGAGTGTTTGGAAGAGAGAGCAGACAGACAGACAGACAGACAGACAGACAGACAGACAGACAGAGATACTGTGTACCTGCAGAGTGAAAGATTATTAAGAGTATTTTCATTCATCAGAGAATGACAAGTCACAAATATTGTAAATACAGAGGCCTGTTAGACCCTATGCATATTACATTTTCATAGGGTCTTCCCGCCTTTTCTCACTCATTCCTTGACCTCGACCTTGGCGTCCCCACTCTTTCCCTCCCTCCGTCCCATTTGTCTGTCTGCCTGATGTGTCAGTAAAATGTTAGCACATTGTCGTTGTCTTCAAGAGCAGGTATAGACTTGTTAATCCCCCCCCCCCCCCCGCCTGCCCGCCCTCCACTGCTATCTGCTATTTAGATTTTGTCTGCGAGGCGAATGTGTTTTCATAAGGCAGTTGCCAACACATACAGAACATTCTTCCACAGTCTCCACAAACTGTTACTTTTACTGGAGGGACTTTTAAAACTTTTCCTGACTCCCTCTTACCGCAGATTCTTCTCTTTCTCACCTCTCCAGCCTGCCATCACTTCCTCCCTTCCATCTCCACTCAAGGTCTTTCAGTTTTTAAGGTTTTGGGATGTTTCACAACTTGCTCAGCTTTAGGAGTGGCCAGAGGTGCTCAAACTACCATTATTGTTGGTATCATTTATCAATTTTTGCTGGATAGAGCTAAAATGATTGTGATCCCAGCCACGTTCATTTAATGGATCTTGATCTAGTTCTTCTTTTCTGCCTTTTTTTTAAACCACCAGTAGCTGCTGCAGAGATGTCAGGTCAGGTTAAATGTGAAAATGTGTGCATCTGCAAGATTTTGTCACTGGTTTTGTTCCAAAAGTGAGAAAACCTCACTCAAAATCCCGTTGACATTTCTGTGTATATGCTAATCACTTGAAATACAGCCTCAGTATGCCATCAGTACATGGTGTGTCTCACTTCGTTTAGATAAGAACGCCATTGTTATGTAATATTTCTTCTTTTTAGTGACCTTTAAGAAGCACCATGTCCCATAAAGCCTTGACCTTTGTGGGCTAATTGTCACGGCTCCACAGGGTCTGCAGTCATTATCGGACATGTCGGCGACATCAGCAGGACAGAGGAGAGAACGCTGTCAAAGTTTTTAGACAGTGGAGATTAGAACTAGAAAGTTGGAAAAATGGCTGAAGAATAGAGCTTTGCTGAGTTTTACGGAAATGGAAAAAGCGTTTTTTTTTGTTTGTTTTTTGATTTATCATTATCATCTCTCCAAGCTCTGATCTTGTCTTCCAGCTCTCAGTTGGTTAAATATTTCCAGTGTCTGTAATAGATTTGTGAGAAAGTGGAATAAACATCCCCTGAGCTGCATGCTGCTCTAGTCTTGCTTGTTTGATGTGTAGCTGTCCGTGGTGCTGATGTGGTTGCCATAATATCGCTGTTTTGGTGACTTTCTTTTACACTAACTCTTTGTGTATGATTTGTAAGTTTAATAGTGGGATGAGACAATATGAGTATAGCATACTTTGCCAAAAAAAAGGTTCCACCAATGAGTCACAATTTATTTGGACTGATCCAAATTTTAATTGTCACCATTACAATATACAGCAAATAGGTGCCTCCTTTCATGATAGTCTTTTAGCACTGCTGTAGTGGATGGCAAATTGTCTCACAATATGGAAAATAAGTCCTAAGAACATGTTTTCAGTTTTTTAGACAGCCCTCATGATACACTGAAAGGAAGTTGACAAATCAAATGGTGACACAGATGTATCATCTGAACACTGTTGAACTATGTTAAAAAGCCCCACAGTAACACACCGATCACACGAAGCTAACAACCAGCTCAGCCAGTTTCATCCACGCGTCTCCCTGTTTTTTTTTGCCCGCTTACACAGAACTTTGCAACAAATGAGCTGGTGTCACATTTAATTGCATTCTGCTTCATTTCAGGTGTCTCAGCTCGGGAGTTTTTCCTGTGCGTCAGTACATAACAGACATTGACGATGGATGGTACTAAAGCTTGTTTTTTGTCTGCTACAAAAGCATTTTCGGTACAAAAACAACATCAGTATTTACCATGACCCTTTAAGGTCACAATCACTGCACACTATTATGAATACAAAGCAGCTATCTTAGTCCTTTTCTCAGCCAGAATGTCCTTCAGTCTTGTTTTAATACGCACTTCCCATTGTCTCCTCTCTCTCACCTCTCCTTGCAGCCACCCACTGCTCCCTCCACCCTCATTCTCTCCTTGTTTGACACTCACTGTCATACATTTTTGGCATCTGCTCCCTGAACCACCGCCCACACGTCTCCCTGCCTTATCCCACCCATTACAACTCCATACATTCCTTTACTCACTTTACATCTCCGGCTTTTTTTTATCCGTCTGCATGCTGTGTCTGTGTCTCGTCTCTCGTCATGTGCTGTACTTGATAGGGCAGCTGACTCCAGCGTCCTCATATGAATCTCTGCGTTGTTGGCTGGGGTTTGATGGTAGCACTTTCAGTGTTGGGACCCCTGGTGTCGTTTAGCCCTTGCTTCTCTCAACATGGGATCCTTCGTTAACCCTGCAACTTTTCTGAGTCTTTCTGCTTGTCTGCAGCAGTTTGTCTTTCAACCCCGGGGCTCTTTTGCAGGTGGGTTTAATATAAAATAGTATTTTATATAAAAGCAATGATTTTCTGTGTGTTTAAATTTTTTATGAAATATATGTGAAAGTATAAGTCTTCTGTACAACAATCACATATTTTAACGCGCCCCTTTTGTTTTCTCCATCTGAAAACCACATTTCTCATGACTCCAATATTTGAACCATTATTCATTCATAAACATTCTTTTATGAAACATTTATGGACAGTGCAAAATACAATTAATTTACAACTAAACAATTCAACTTCAATAAGTAGAAAATACAAATAAAAACAGATTAAATCCGAGACAAAGGTAATTCTTTTGTACATAACTCATCAAAGCATCTGACAAATGACGGAATACATAAACATATTTGTAACATGTAAGCAGTTTGTTTGTGCAACTTTACTCACAATATCTGTGCGTTTCTTAAATTTTTGTACACAGAGCAACATGAGTGTCCCCTGGAAGCCATTTTTATAACCACTTCACAAATGTGTCCAGTGTTCACTCACTTATCCGGTTAAAGAAGTCACTTGTTAAGCTTTTTGTCATTTTGTGCTGGGCCTGTCGTGGACAATGTGCTTGTTTGCCAGAAAGAACAGCTTACAGTTTACAAAGCAATGGGGGGCAGTGAAACTCAAGCACACAGTCCAGCTGCCAAAAAAACAAGAGTCATTAGATTCACTAGAAAATATCAGTTAATGAAGATCTAATTTTCTAAAAGGGGTGATCAGTCTTCAAAGTCACAGAGCTGGTTGCAGTAAAGACCATGCTGTACCACAACAGGGGTGACACCAAGGAAGTGATGTAATGAGGCTTCAGTTGGTGTTCGTGCATTTGGACCACTAATTAATGGTCCAAAGTGTTTCCAGTGTACTCCGAGCAAACCAGAATTTAATCATAGGGGCCATTTGTCATGGCTGCAACATCTGTCCCTTACAAGTATTACTGCACTCTACATCCTCTGTGTGTGTGTGTGTGTGTGTGTGTGTGTGTGTGTGTGTGTGTGTCATTTACAAAGTGGGATAGGGCCATAGGGTCATAGTTAGTGTGTTATGGGTAGATCACGAGAGTCCGCCATGAGAAGAGATGACAGGAAAGGAGAACAGAACACATTGTATGAGGAACGAAGAAAGAAAAAAAATCCAGAGGTGATAATTAATGACCAAAAAAGAGGATAAAAAAGAAAAGTGAGGACAAAACGGGAAAAGAATGAGAAGATTGAGGATGAGGAGAAGAGAACTGAGAAGAAGGCGTCGGGAGGTGAGAAAGGAGACGAGCGGGGACCTGAAGAAGGGATGAGAAAGGAGAGGATGAGGAGGAAGAAGGAGTGAGGCCCTCTTCATTTATTGCTCCAGTGGAGAAGAACGTAGAGCTCTCTAATGGCGCTGCCGTGGTAATAACAATAAAAACCAGGAGAACAAGAGAAAAAGAGAGACGGAGGAAGAGAGACAAAAAGAGAGAGGTTAGGACAGAGGGGGAAAACATAAAGCCTGATTGTTTTCTTTCTACATTTCCATATTTCCCCATCCAGCCCCCCTTCTCTCTTTCTTTCTCTGCGCCCTCCACCCAACACACACACACTTTCCCTCTCTTCCTCTTTTCTGCCTTTCCGCTGTTGGCGCTGTGTGTCCTTGCTCTATGCTTTGTTAGGCAGGGCAGTGGCACTGCTGTAGTTGCTGTGTCAGGGCTTTCTATTGGTGGTGATTAATGTATGGAGATGGACTGATCGTCACCAGCCACCAACAATATTCTCACCGCCGGCACAGTGGAGGTGCACACAGGGGGGTAGGGGATGTGGAGACAGCCTGCACATAGGTGTCAGCTGCACCGCATCATGAATGCTTGTTGTGTTTGGACACATATCGAACGCATGCACACACATATATGGAAGTGCATTACAATCAGTTAATAAAAAAGAACTTTTCCCCATAAATATGACTTTCTTACCTCTATTTATGAGAAACGATCATCATCTCATTATTGCAAGATTCATATCGACAGATGACAATCATGATTCGTAAATCTTTATCTCACAATTAGGAGATTCTAAGTCACAAAAACAAGAAACAGAAGACATGTTTTTGTTACAAACTTGTGTTAGACCACATAATAAAGCTGTACTCAGCAGTGCTCTTTGCTTCGTGGGGTACTTCCACCCTGTCACACCTGCTTGCAAGTCTTTTTTTTTTTTTTTTTGCTGTAGTAGTCCTTTTCAACCTGCAACGAGGCACCAACTTGGAATGTGATACTTTTTCCAACATATCCAAACATGACAAATGTCTCCTTTGGGGTCCAATAGGCAGAACATCACACCCCTTGTGTTAAAAATAATATCAGTCTCAGCTAAAGATGTGTTAATAGCAACACAATTTGACACAACAGACATTATCAGGCCAGGGGTGGCCTCATTACATCAGATCTTTATGAATGAATCCGCAACGCCGTGCAGCGCCGAAAAACAGAACTATAAAATAAAATGGAGCACTGAAAACAGTTGTTATTTAATGAGTGTAATTAAGAAGTAAAATTTGTGCGATATCTGAGTAACAAATGGCGTGCCAGCTTGGCATTTCTGCCCACACTGCATATGTGTGTGTTGTGATTAGACCACTGAGACAGTAGATAAATTAGGTTCGGAAGAAAATGAAAGTGCAAGATATACTGGATTGCCCTGGGAGAGTTCATGTAGTAAATAGCCACACACACACACACACACACACACACACACACACACGCACTGAACCTTCCCTCCCTTCCTTCCGATCCACCTTCCCATCCATCAGGCCATCTCAGGGAGCTGCCCGCGGTTCCGCTGGCTGGTTTAATTGTTAATGCTAATTGCTATTTATTGGCTCAGATGCAAATGATAGGCTGGCCAAAGTGAAATTTTATGAGGAGTGAACTCCCCCTCTCACACAAATTGAAAAAGTGAA
This sequence comes from Chaetodon auriga, assembly GCF_051107435.1. Classification (NCBI taxonomy): domain Eukaryota; kingdom Metazoa; phylum Chordata; class Actinopteri; order Chaetodontiformes; family Chaetodontidae; genus Chaetodon; species Chaetodon auriga. The sequence goes on along the minus strand of NC_135074.1, from coordinate 14,741,931 downwards.
ACAAGAGGAAGAGGGAAATGAGGCGAGAAGAGAAGAGCTTAATGGCGGCTCTTTAATGGCAGAGAGCAAAAATTAAGACTGATTTAAGACACGGAGCTAAATCCCCCCCAAAATCCACTCTGAGCCCCTCTCAGGGAGACACCCATTTGGCACGAGAGGAGAGGAGAGGAGAGGAGAGGAGAGGAGAGGAGAGGAGAGGAGAAATTTAGTCTTGAAAGTCTGTCATCAACACGTTAAAATCTGATCTGAATTTGATGCGAGAGTAAAATTAGCTTGTAGCTTGGCCCTTGACATATAGATAGATAGATAGATAGATAGATAGATAGACACCACTTCCCAATTGATAACGGCAAAGACACAGTGGAATAATTGTATTAGAGGGGAGCATATGGAGAATGACACTGGGCTGAGGTCAAACTTAGCCAGCGGCAGCCTCTCACTGGCTCCCTATATACCAACTGAGCTTGCACTTGAACATCATCCACTTTCTAATACACTCTAAAAGGCAAAGCAGCATTTGCACAGCACATTATCTTAATGTAAGCCTGAGAATGTGTGTGTGTAAGTGTGTGTGTGGGTGTGTGTGCTCTCCCAGAACCGAGCACAGGGCAAGCTCTGCAGTCCTGCGTGACACAACAATGTCCTCTTTTTAGGCTCGCTCATTTGTTTTCCATCCATCCGGTACTCCCGTCCTCCCTCCTCTCCATCACTCGCTCCATCACTCCGTCTGATTGAAGGGTCTTCTCTCCATCCTCAAGGTGTGATCGCCCCGCCAATTAAAGACCAATCCAATCACATCTGAGCTTCAGTGTGTTTCTGTGTGGGGGAGCAGTGTGTGCGTGTATGCGTCTGCATGTATACACTTACATGTATGAGAATGCATGCATGTGTGTGAGAGAGAGATGTGAGATCTGGGAGGTTAATGCAGTTAGGGTTATTTCACAGTCCATTAAGAAGCTTATGTTGACCTCCTGACCCTAAAGCCAACAACACAGAATCCATTATCATGACAATAGGACTGTGTGTGCACGCACGTCTCTGTGTGTGTGTGTGTGTGTGTGTGTGTGTGTGGACTCACACATTTGTGATGGTTATGCCATGTGGAAAACCTAAGTTAGCATGTATGAGAGAGAAGATCAGAGGCGGAGGAAGGTAAAGAGAGAGAGAAAGACACGGACACAATGACAGCAAGAGAGGACGACTTCCTGTCGTCTCTCTCTGTGATTACTGAAGGTTTGGTGAGATCATTCTGGGCTGTAGAGTAATTTGTACCATTACAGTTTACGGAGTGGACGAGGAAGGACAATCAGTGGCCATGCAAAACCCAATGGAAGATGCTGACGCCATGCTTTTGTTTTTGGTGGTGGAGAATTTGATTCAATTACATAGAGAGCAAAAGCTAGTTGTCGTCGTACGTGCTGGCATATTGAGTGTGTGTGCTTGGGTGTGTGTGTGTGTGTGTGTGGCTGACAGATGAAGCTATCACTGGAAAAAGAAGTTTGTCAGCTGTGAAGGAAACCTGAGTGGCTGCTACAATAAAAGCACGACTCTAACAAGAATGGCATTTTCCACCTCGCCTGAACAGTGTGTAAAATACAGATTTAGTATCTTTTGTTATATTGACAAATTTTGTTTTCCAAAGGTGATTGGCAAAAGGTGAAAGGTGAGATTTTTAGTCTTGTGATATTATATTACTGACATACGTTTTTTTTTTTTACAGTATGACACCACAGGTTCCACACATATGTGTATTTTAATAAATATGTATGGCACTATGTTTTGTTCAGGATTAAATGTAGAAAAAATAAAAAATAATAAAAGATGTAACTCTTTATTAATTCTATCAAATTTAACATAAGAACAACAAGCAATAATAAACTTTTGCTTTTTCGCCCCCTTTGTTGAAAAGTGAGTTAAAAATGAAAGAGTGTTTTAAAGTGCAAACATTGTCACCTCTTTAACAAAGATAAAAAAGAGTAATAAATTAATTGTCTCATGTGTTTCTGTGTCGAGTGCTTACAAGGAACCACAATACAATCTATTAATTCATGTGATGATTCACAATTCCACTTTGTGTCAGCGTCTCTTTCTCTCACTTCCTCTCCAGGAATTCATTTACTTCAATCTCTCTCGCTCTCTTTCTCATCTGTTTATCCACTTATTTCCCTAACACTGGGCGGCTAACCCTGACCCTCACCTTTCCCCTCACCATGCACACCTCTAGGATGGTTATTGATCCACACACACACAGACAGACACACACACACACACACACACACACACACAGAGGCCTGGCCGCTGTGTTCACGGCTAATAAGACAAACAGGGCCAGTCTGGATCTGGATGGGTTACAGTTTGGAGGCCTATAAATAAACTTAACCCGAGGGAATGGCGAGATTGAATTTATTCCATTTTTGTTCACAGATTGAAAGATATTATTTGTAAAAAACAAGGTTCACACTGACAGAACTGAAGGCCAGAGAAAAATCATCTCTCTATATGGAGAGAAAAGGATGATAGTAAAGAGAAATAATAAGAAAAGGACAACTAATTGAGCAAAGGAGATGAATTGATACAGCTGCTACTTCTTCAACCTTGACATTTTATTGTGTAACATTAGCTCTCTTTTAGCAGACAAGGTGCATATTAGGAGAAAAATGGACAAAAAAGCATCCTTTAACACTTCCCTTCTCTGCTCACCCCACTGCCTCCCCTGCACAGACACACACACGCACACACACACACCTACAGACACACCTTTACTCTCCCCTTCACCTCTTCCCTCCCTCAGATGTTGTGTGTGTGTGGTGTGTGTGCTGGAATCAGTCAGTATGAGCTAACACCCTGTGTGATTATGTGCATCTTAAAGCATGTATTTATGTGAGTGTGTGTGACAGCACACGCAGACAGTTGAAATTGATATCCCCGGCCGTATCGTTGCGTCCCAGGCAATGTATTACCTGTTCAGGAACGTATCAAACTGATGGATGGGAGGGGGCAGAGCCCTGTGGACCCCTGCCTTAATCAACCACACGCATACACACACGCGCTGTAACAATTTGAGCACTAACAACTCAAGACAGTATGGAGCTGTGTGCATGTGTCAACCTGAGTGTGTTTAGAATTATGGTCATGAGGACCACTACAAAAGCACACATGCAAACATTGTAAACACGACGTAGGCAGGTGGGCATGCACAGACACGCTGAAGAAGCCACATGTGCATGTAAACATACTGTGTGCACACATCCTTCAGCAGCTTTGTGAGCACAGAAATAGAAGCACATACATTTCTCCACACTGTATGTTCTCCTTGGAAGAACCTCTGAGAGCCGCAGTCCCATGCAGGACGAGAGGGACCAGCAGACAGAGACAAAAGATGGCAGCAAGAGAGAGAGAGAGAGAGAGAGAGAGAGAGAGAGAGAGAGAGAGATGACCAAAAGAGTTTGAGATCTTGTAAACTGAGAATAGCAGGGTTTTTTTTCTTAAAAACGGTAAATGTCAAATTTGTGAATTGTAGGTAAAAAAGACAAAGAAAACTCAAAAAACCTGCTTTAATTTTTAGCCTTTTTTGCCTGCAAATCTGTCATGTGTTCATGTTTACATCATCGCTGTTTATCAGCACTGTGATATAGAACATCTTTGCATTAATATAACCACGTCATGTTTCTACTCGATAAATGATTGAAGATATCGTGAGTAGTCAAACAAAACTTTTATCACTCCTCAGCTAATTTTCATGAGCATAATCCTCACAGAATTAAGATCCTAATGATTTTGATACTCATCTACGAACCTAAAACATTCAATAATATTAATTTTATTCCTTCATCATTCCACGATCTGAATAAATCCATCCCTTATTTTAACTTGATGTAGAAAATTGAATTTCAGCTGTACATTAAGCTGTGATTAAATTTCTATTTGAAACATTTGTCTTTGGTCTCTGTGCCCGAGTGTGTCTGTGTGTGACTGTGTATGCACACACACTAACTGTTTTAATGACTCTGGAAGCTGTTTATCAGTGAAGGGTATACAATGCTCTGTTGTCAGTATGTCCAAAAAAAAAAAAAAACCCTACTGGGACAAAGAACACACACACACACACACACACTGACATATAGATGACGACGCTCTCTAAATTGTCCTTCACACGGCTCTCCCTGTATATTGACTGTGTGTCTTTTTTCTCAAGCTGACGTTATTGTCAAATTGTTTCTCAAACGGGACACAATTGAAAAGGCGGACAGTTGTTCAATGGCTCGAGTTTTACCATTGATTACCAATAGGGCCGTCTATTCGTCTGTCGGCTGGAGGAATGGAGAGAAACTCCGCTCTGCACTCGTCCAACGACCGCTCTCTTTTTATTTCAACACACACACACACACACACACACACATCCCCTTTCATTTCAATATTGCCCCTGTCCCAACGCATTCTATTACTTGATACAGCATGATACCCATGGATCAATTGAAACCAAGGAGACACCACACACACACACACACACACACACACACACACACACACACACACACACCAGCCTGTGTGTAGCCTGCAGGCAGATGGTATCTACAGTAGACGCTTGTTATTCTCAACAACTCTGATATGGAGATCATTAGCACAAGGAAAACACTAAACTATGTTGAAACACCTGAAGCATACAGACGAGATAGAACTTTTTACTTATGAAATAAGCATATTAAAGCAGCCATGTGTGATTTTTCTCTGTACTGTATTGCTGTTAAATCACTGAACACACATGGCACAGCTAAAAACAACAGATATGGAGATAGGACGTGAGGAACACTTTAAAACTGACGGAAAAACAGACACGCAGTACCCAGGAAATGTTATTCAAAATGTAAATTTTTACCATAAATATGAAGAGAAAATTGCCAAGATGGAATATCCCCCTTAATGTTCCACTTGAGACACATATCATTGGTGTTCTGCAGTCAAAATATCCACAAACTTGTAAATGATGTTGCTTTATTTAGAGACATTTCTCTCAATTTCAGCACACTTCACAGAGCTTCTTAAAAATGTGCAATGTAAATAAATTACCAACAAATAATAAAAGTGTGCTTGGGTGTCCTTGGAGTTTATGTAAGTATAAATAGGGATAAATACAACTCACACACCAGTGTACAATATGCCTTTCAAACTGCAGGGTCAGTAAGAATTAGGAGCGAGCAGAAGGCGGTGAAAGTGTTCAGTGTCTTTGTAACAGGAGGGGTTGCTTTGTTTCACTGGGTATCAAACATGTGTATCATGTCAAAAACAACCAACAGTGTGCTTTACTTTCATGACTGTTAATGTCAGTGTTAAAACTGGTGCAAATGGTTTAGACTGAAGCCACCCAAATATGTGGTTTTAATGGCAATTACTGTATTGTTTTACTGTATTTTTACTCGTGTTTATGTTCCTATGATTTTCTGTCTTGTTGCAATAACAAATTTCTCTTGTCGGACGATAAAGATTTGAACTGAACTGAACTGTTTAAGTCCCTGAGCAAACATGCAAAGTACAGACAGCACTGCACTCGTGTGCATATGTGAAAATATTTTGGTCACCACTTTATATGAATTAGTTTGCAATGTGATCAGCACATACTGAATACTGTACATACAAGAATCAGCCAATCAGTAGAAGTTATATCAAAGGAAGTACAATAGAATAAAGAACAGTGGATGATAATATGAAAAAGCAAATGGAAGAAAAGTCAAGTGCAGTGAAGAAGAAGAAGAAGAAGAAGAAGAAGAAGAAGAAGAGGAGCCTGGACATTATTTTTCTCCTTCTCTGTCCCTTTCTCCTTGGTGGCACTTTGCAACAGTAAATAAATTAGACAATGGAAATGTGTGTGTTTGTGTGTTTGTGTGTGTGTGTGTGTGTGTGTGTGAGAGAGAGAGAGAGAGGGAGAAACAGAGCAAGGGAGATAGCGCCAGATACATTACAAGGCCTGTGGTGTGTGTGTGTGTGTGTGTGTGTGTGTGTGTGTGTGCGTGTTTATACTTGTTCAAAACCCCTCTCTGCTCTCCCCCGTTCCTCCCTTTCTCTCTGTTTGTGAGTGTGTGTGAATGAGACAGTATCTGAGGGAGCGTGCGGTGCTAGATTGATGCGTACCGCCGGCGTGGCCGTTTCTGCTGAGAACGGCCACACTCCTCTGCCTAATGATGCCACATCCATCCTGGAGCGCTGAGTGCTACGCGGGTAGGTGTGTGTGTGTTGTGTGTGTCCACAAGGCGTCTATCCTGGGGGCTACAACGCAGCACCTTACACAGCCTCTGATCACTCTTTATTTGGCACCAAGCATGTGTGTGTCCATATGTGTGTGTGTGAGTGTGAGAGTGAAGGGTCCTATGTGCCCATTAATATTAAATATAGATACCCTTGTCAGTGAATTACATCCTCTGATCCCATATCCTCCTCTCAGGGAGGAGAGGTGAGGAGGGAGGAGACACGGGAGGTGAAGGAAGGAAGAGATAAAATGAGGAGGGGAGAGGAGGAGGACAAGAGGTGAACTAGGGAGAGAGAGAGAGAGAGGAAGGTAGAGAGGGAGTGAGGAATGGTTATTGCATTGGATGAGAGGGGGAGTGAGGAGAGAGGAAAAAGGGTGAGGATGTCGAGGGTAGAGGAGAAGCAGGAAAGGGCATGACGAGGAGCTGAGGAGTTTAAATGAGAGGAGAAGAGTTAGAAGGCAGGGAGAGGAAAGGAAAGGGAGGTAGAGAGGACGTGGAGAGGATTATGGCAGACTTGTCTTGTTAAAAGTGGCTCATGAATGTTTAACTTGACCAGAGAAAAGAAGTGAAAAGTGAGGGAGAAATGAGGGTGGAAGAAGTGGAGAAAAGGGAGGAAAAGAAGTGATTAGATGGAGATGAGTGATACAGAGGGAGTGCAGGAAGGTACAGATTAGAAGAGAAGGAAGGCGAGGCAAAGGTGGAGAGGGAGGGGGGAGACTGGGAGAAATGTGGGGAAAGAGGGACTACAGAGGGGACTGTGGGGTTTTGGGATGGATGGAGGGAGGGAGGAGGGGGCAACTGATTGATTGTGCAGAGTGTTGGAGACTTGAGGAAAGAGGGATGAGGAGAGGGGGAAAGGGAAAAGAAAACAGAGGACTGAATCCATCACTTGGAGGGGGGAGAGAGACGAATGCATTGGGATGCAAAAGACAGAAAAGGGAGAGGTGGAGAAAGAGGGGTGAGAGTAAGGCAATAACATGAGATGGAGGTATAGAGTGAAGAGGAGAAAACAGACCAGACGGGTAGAGATGAAGAGAGACATCAGCAGACACAGAGATTTGTAGGATGAAGATGTAAGAGAGCAAGAAGTGATTGAGTGATGACGGATGGAGGAAAAACAACAGCGTGAACGGCAGCAGCTTTGACCTGTCATCTGTCTGTAATGAAGGAGAGAAGGGAGGAAGAGAGGAAAGGAGGAGTGACAGTTTGATTTTCCTAGCCAGGCGTTCATTCCCATATTCCCTGGCAAGCTCTCACCTGATGGAAAGATGGCAGAAAATCAATAGTCCATGTGCGTAATGGAGTAATGACTCTGAGTGTATGTGTGTGTGTGTGTGTGTGTGGATAATGATAAGTGTGTGTGTATCTGCCCGATCCCTAAGCAATCACACACAGCTTAAGCCAGTCCCAAGGGGTGGGGGCCACTTTAACTAACAACTTCATTACTGCAGCCACACACACACACACACACACACACACACACACACACACACACACACACACACACACACCAGACCATGCCCTAACGCAAACACTGTTGATCATAGGCAGTTTCACAATGTGACTTATCTAATTTCAGTCTTACTTTGAAATGATCTCACAGGCATTTTACATTGAAATATTTGATTTGGACCCTCATACACAGAGTTTACTCTCTCGCTCTGCACTGATCAGTGATTCACAGTGAAAGTGGCACCCTTGCTGTCAGGGACTGCTTGATATCCACTGGTGATGCATGCATCCAGCACTTTGGTGATGAGAAATTAGCTTAAAACAATATGATTTTCTTGAAAGGGCTACAGACACAGTCCAGGTGTATCAGCATGGCATCCCTTTGTGAGTGTGTGTGTTTATCCAAACAGCTCTCAAAGTGTTTCCAGTCTCTGCCAAGTTGTTCTGAGGCTGTGAAAACATTCCCAGTTCTGGGAATGCAAGGCCCTGGCACGCACGAACACACACATGCAGAGATGCACCTCAATCAACCAATTAGGTCATCAAGGGGATCTCTCATCACAAAAACAGGCTCACTGCCATGTCCAAATGATGGGGTGCTGACGTGCAAACACCCACCCACACACACACACACACACACACCCACACACACACACACACGCGCACACGTGCACGCAAACACAGCCGTGATCCTCTCTTGGCTCCAAACTCAAGAGATGTTGATCCACAGAATACACATGCATGTGCACACACAGTTACGTACACCCCCCCAGAAACTCAAGCACACACCCACACAAACACAATTCAAACACGCACGTGGCCCCTAACTCATTATGCGTCCACTGATCAAAAAGAATGATGCTCCACGTAACTATCCACAAGAGGAGGGTAGAGAGAAAAGAGGAATTTGGACAAAAGGCGGCCCGTTGCGGCTCGGCGGCGGCACAGACCAGCAGCTCATGGCGGCAGCCCCCTCTGTTTACTAGCGGCTAATTAATTCGCCACATATGCTGAGAACATCTGTCGCTAGTGACCTGCCGGGAGAGCAGAGGACGCACTGCTGCGACGGCCCGCTCCCCCCCACTCTCATTAGCACACACACACATACAGTTTCATACACACACGTACACACAGGCATGGATGAATGTATGTGCTGGTGTGCGCAGACACACATAGCTTCACGTATATGGAAATGTGTTGAGACAAACTTTGATCTGTCACTACTTCAGGACTTGTCTAAGTTGTTTCCCTGCAAGATTATTAGATTCAAAGAGTTGAACAATTTAAATATATGATGATTTCAGGCATCATGGTGTCGAATACAAACATGAAGTCTTACAGAAACATTCAACTCACAGTCGACCAAACCATGTAATATTGGTATTCTGCATAGGTTTAGATGAAGGTGTAGTTAGTTGAAGGGCAGCCAACTTTCAAGTCGTCAAACATCTATCTGATGTGCATGGGCAGATATTAGTGTAAAGACGGATTCAAGGACTTCCATGATGCCGAGAATTTTCACTGTTTCTTCCTAAATATCTAATCAAAAATATTGATGAGAACACAAAAACCTGATGCATTTTAAAATATTTTAGAGCTACAATTCTCATAGCAAGAAGCACAGATAACACACACTGATTACTGAGACCACACATACAAACTGAGTGTGTTCACCTGAAATGAAGATAGAGGGCAAAGGGCTCTAAACAGATAATCATAATGACCAAAACACCACCGTCATGTCATGTCATGCCTTGTGCCGAGTGTTTAATAATTTACATGTAAACTGTATGTTTGTGCATCTGCATCAGCGCCTCCACAGCGTTGAATCAAAGTTCTAGCCGATCCCACACCTTTTTTAGCACACTTTTTGTCTGCCACTCTGCCCTTCATGCCGCGCTGTGCCGAAGCCAAACTCTGCAAAATAAAAAAGTGAAGCCCTGCGAGTGTGCAAACCGCAGCACCAGCAGAAAAACTCCCACCAGCCAATCAGATTCATTAACCTCTACTATCCCACAATCCCCCCAGGGGGACCTACAGAGACAAAGACAAACTCTCTCCCCCTTGTGTCCCGCGCGTCCCCCTCTTTCTCCCCCCATTCCTCCTCCCACACACAATAACACCCACCCATTCCCCCACCCTCCCTCACATGCCACCCAACAACCAGGTTTTCAACACTGGAAGAACTACCTGGAACATAATTAATGAAGTACAGGTCTAACTTCTTGCTACAGAATAAAAGACTAAGAATCTGGATTATGGGCCACTTTTAGAGGGTGTGCCACAGTTAAAATCTGGAAATAACCATTAGTCTACGTTCACATGATTAAGAATCAAAATGCACAGATTTGTGTAGTGTCGTTCAGCTGAGCCAAGTTGGACCACAAAGGCATTTTAATTGCTGCAACTGATAACTGATTCTTAATACTATTATTATTTCCACTTAAAGATATTTGAATTTTGAAGTCACTCAGTGGGTCATTTTGGGTGTCGCCTCCCCTGCCCTTGTTAATCAGGTGAAGAATCAGTCAAATCATTGACATGTTTTCTGAGGTCTCCTCACCTTCATCTGCCCTGAAGGCCTCTGAAGCAGCCAGCCAGTCAGCAAACTGATCAGCCAGTCAACTGCTCTTGCCGTAACTCAGTCAAGTGACCACCAAACAAGTCAACAAGTCAGCCACTTGGTGAAGCAGCCGACCAAGCATCCAGTCAGTCAGGCAGCCACGCAGCCGGTGAGCCCCCCACCTGTCCCTGCTAATTTGGTGAGGAATCAATTAAGGCTGTGTTTGCTGAGTTCTCCTTGCCTTCAGCTCATCTGCTCCTCTCTAATGCAATTGTCCTGTGCGCTGCGTGCAGAGCGGCATAATAAAGTGATAAGGCTAATCAGGTTGGCTGCTCCTCTCCTCTCCCCATACGCACACTACACTTATTCTATTAGATGTGTAATGAGATTCTGCACTCCATCAACACGATGCCGCTATGTGTGTGTATGTGCATGAGAAAAAGCGTGTCTTTGTGTGTGTGTGTGTGTGTGTGTGTGTGTGTGTGTGTGAAAGTATGAAAGTGTGTGTGTGTGTGTGTGTGTGTGTGTGTGTGTGTTTCAGCGAGAGAGCTTCTGTTCTTGCAGAGGAAATTTGCTCCATTTACATTCTATCATTAGCTTGAAACAAATGTGCCCTTGAGCTTAGCGCCCCTGTCTCTCTCGGCTGCAAACACTTTACTTTGGCAGGCGATCATAGTAACATGCGCGTGCACGCACAGACGCGCAGAGACACACACTCGTGAGAAAGACACTTAAGCATATAATCGAATACAGAAATGCACAAACACACACTTAAATGAAACTAACGGCACAAAGTATTACTCAGATGAATGTGTAATGCTGCATGTGCGGCTGTGAGATCATTAGCTTCGGAATCATCTTACTTTTCATTATGTAAACACGCACATAAGCAAATATGCACGCGAGGCGCACACACATTTTCACATCTATCCATCCACTCATCCCTTCATTTATCCATCCATCTAACAACCACATCTTACCTATCACATACACACACACACCAGTCCATTCAACCCACCATCAACTGACACACACAGGCAGACTTACACCCCCCATTCAGACAAGCAGGGAGAGTGATGGTCGAATAGATGTAGAGGACACAGGGATCTATGATGTGTAGAACAGTTCTGGTCAATGGGCCAGATAATGAGTTGCCATAAACAGCAGCAGTCTTCCACTGTCCAGCTCAGCTCATTACCGTAGCTAGCATATGTAATCAGTGTGTTGCTGGGGCGTGTCTTAATGTACTCTACTCTGCTGTTTCTCAAAGACAGGGCTGGGCCCACAGGGTGGGTCACGAGAAGGTAAGAATGGATCAGTGGATCATCGTCAGGAAACGTTGGTGATTGGTATTCAGAGCGGTGAACATTGAGGCCCAAGTCTTTCCAGTTCCTCTGACTGTAAGCTACTAAAGAGCACAAGAGTGCAAAATACTCAATTTTAGTGGCCCAAAACATGTTATTTTTATGACATAAAAATAAGAACTGCAAACACTGTTGAAGCATCGAGTCAGGAAGGCTGCAATGTTTTAAACTCAAACAAAAATATAAAGCACAAGCTTATATATTCTCTCTTTTGTGATTGACTTCATTAACATGAATCAGTGGGAAGACAAAACAACAGAGGGTATACAGTATATGGGTATTTTGGAGGCCAGAAAGCTGTCACAGAGACATAATTAGAAAACACACACACACACACACACGCACACACACACACACACACACACACCCTCACACACATACAAACACAATATCAAGCTGTGCACATCCTCATTAACTCCTCGAGTATGATAAAACACGATTCTCTCTCATCCCACCCAAGATTCCATAAAGAGGAGATAGTATTTCAAGCTGCCGACACTAAATCTCTAATTATAACTTTATTTGAAGAAAACAAGGGAGCACTTAATAAGCAAATGAGAGTGATAATAACTTGGAATATGGATTGGACCTAACAGACTAGATTATAGGGGTGAACCCCTGCTGGGAGAGAGAGAAAGAGAGAGAGAGAGTTGTAAATAATGTGACAGAACGAGTAAATTATGAGGCTAAATACTCAAAGCTGTAATTATGGCTTTCTTTGAGTAGACAAAGATGAGTGGGTATGAGGATGATCGGATAAAAAAAAGTTAACTGCCTCCCTCATTTGCTCTCGTTCACACACAGCAGACACTCATTCTGCACCTCTCGTCTGCCTTTCTGTTTCTGTCTTGGTCTGAGTTCTGCGTTGGGTTTTGTTAAACTCGATTTTAAAAAGAGATTAAAGTTCAGTCAAATTAGTAGACAAATATGCAGACAGATTGTACTGTTTTCTTTAAACTCAGTTATGGGGACCTCTGCCGACTTTCCACCTAAAGATTGGTTTAACCTGGACTGCTTAGTGTGTGAAAACAGCTGTACAATGTAAGATAAATAATCCTTTTACATTTTTAACAGAAAACCTGTCTAATTCTACTTTATGGAGGTGCAATAAATCACTGGATCACTCCATTCAAATTTTAAATACTACAGTATTCAAGCATTTTACGACTTTATATACATAATAATCTCAATCTAGCAAACCAAGAAAATTATTTGGTAATTTTTTTTTTTTTTACCAATTTTTAAATACAGTTGTCCAAGATTTAAAACACTGTGGTTTATTATTGGAGAAATATTTGTACCTGCCAAAACTGCCACAGATCACTGCTGGAAAATGAACCTGATTTATGATCTGACAACACTGTGAAGATTTGGTTTAGTTCAGGCACAAACTCGACTTGTTAGGTTTAAGGAAATATCATGGTTTGAGTTAAAGTAACTACTTAGTTAAGGTTAAGAGACTTTTTTTTTTTTTTTAAATCTATGAATCTAGAAAATAAATCTAGATTAAACAGCTCAACATTTACTCGTTACTCAAACGAAGAGGTCACGATTGTTTTAAAGGAGAAGGAGGGCTGTTGACACACTGAAAACTTACATACAGACAAAAAAATCACAGCCTCACCAACAATTAAGAGACCAAAACATTACGCGAACAAAAACTTGAGAGCTTGAAAATGTCAGTGTGTGGAGTGAGTCTCCTTTGCCTTTGTTGCTGTTTTCCATCCTGCACATCTACACAACTGAGGCTGGATGTGCTCACTGTTCACCTTTTTTGCAGGGTTATTACCCATCTCTAAAAGACACACAGGCCATTTGAAGGCAAATTGTTATTCATTTTGACAGCCTGACAAAAAGCAAAAGACCTCAAACCCATAACATCATTAAATAATGTCATGTGCCTTAACTCACTGAGCTGTCTGAAAGAATACCAATCCCATCTAATCTGCTGGTACAAGTCAGTGTGGTTGTAGTTATGAATCGGTGGTACTGTTATGACTTTTCAACCCCAATTTAACACACGATCCCGGCTCTCACCAAGGTCTCCCTCTTTGTCTGTCACACTCTCTTTCACTTTCTTCACTTTCTCTCTGTAACCCCTTTTATTCCTCTCCGTCTTCCGTCTATTTCCACGCTGTTCTCAAATCTCTTTAGATTTGTCTGGAGCTACAGGATATGAAATTGACTTGTAAAGAGGAGACAAGTATTCACAGAGGGTTTTGCCATTCAAGGTTGATTTCATTTTATTCGCTATCAGGGCTGTCTGTCTGTTTGCATGTTAAAGATATGAACTGGGTGTGTGTGTGTGTGTGTGTGTGTGTGTGTGTCTTGTGTCTCTGCCATTCAGCCAGCTGTACATATGTCACACAATCTCACTTTCTATACATGGTTATATTTGACATATGCTTAACGGGGACCTGGGGGATCGCTCGCAGCATTGTGTGCTTATGTAGGTGTGTGTGTGTCTGTGTGTGTGTGTCTTTGTGTGTGTGTGTGTGTGTCCCCGAGCAGCAGTCTGTGCTCCTGTACCAATCCAATGAAGTTGTCTGAGAATGACAGCTTCATTATCTTGTATGAAAGTGGGACAAATGGAGGCTTGTCTCTCTATCACTCTGAGTGTAAGTACGGAGAGCTGAAAAACAAGGCACGCACACACACACACACACACACACACACACACCTGGACACCTTTTATTCCTTTTCCTGACTTGTATTCTTTCTTAACTTGTCTCAGGCTTGTGGTCTTTCTCTCACACTCTTTCTCTTGATGAGCGTGTGTGTGTGTGTGTGTGTGTGTGTGTGTGTGTGTGTTGGCAGCTGGGGCCAGTAAGTGATGACTGTGTCTAAATGTTGATCACTGGGAGATGCTCTGTTGTTCTGAAATGAGGTGGTAGGGGAGAGATTTGTGTGTGTGTATGTGTGTGTGTGTGTGTGTGTGTGTGTGTGTGTGTGTGTGTGTGTGTGCATGCGTGTTTTGGAGGGGGGTCGCTGGCAGATGTCAAACAGTTGAAGCCTCACACAGACACACTGACAACTCTCTTAGTAACTGAGCACCTTAGGGGGCAGGACAGGTGTGTGTCTGTGTGTGTGTGTGAGAGAGAGAGGGAAACAGACGTGACCTACCCCCCCTCCACCCCATCCCATCTGCATCCTGACATCTGACAGGGGCATCGCACCAGGCCAATCCACCAATCCATGTGTGTGTGGTGCCTCATATCCAATGGAAAGGTAATAGTATGTAAATGACCCCACGTATGTCATCCATGAGAAGATGGGGATGGACACACACACACACATTTTTTCCCCTCTCTATTACACACACACACACGCAAAAACACCCACACACACTTTATGCCCTCAGGGTTGGGGGGTCTCGGCCCCTGTCTGATTTCTTTGGGTCAGTTTCTCACACTTCTGACAGGGTCACACACCTCTCCTCTCATTATTAACCTGCAGTAAAACGCCACACAGCCAAACACTGAGTGCATATATCGGTGTGTGTGTGTGTGATTTAGAGAGAGAGGGGGAGTGTGTGTGAAGGGAAAAAATGACAAACTGTTCATGTGTATGTGGACAGAGATTGAGAGATGGAGAAACTGAGGTGTGTGTAGGAGTGTATAGAGAGACAGATAGTCACTCCATTGTGTGTGTCCTCGGGGCATTACCTATCACATTAGCGATATGACAGACTGCCCAGCCTCCTCTCTCATTTCCTGTCAATCAAGCACAGCACATCACATTCAGCCAACAATACCTCACTTTAAAGAGAAAAACCACCCAATTACAGTTTTAACATGCCGTCCCTGTGCTTCAGGACAGTTTAATGTACATCTATGAACATTCAGCACCATTTAGTAGCCTTTACCCTCACGCCTCCCATCTGCAGCCATATCCCTGCAGCCATTTCCAGTCCCACATAGGCAGCTTTCACTTTAATTTGGTTATAATATCATGCAAAATTGCCATGGGGGGAGAAGAAGAGTCATAAATATTTTGTTAAAAATAATGGATGCAGTGAATATGTTAGTTGTCACCTGTTATTGAGGCTTTCGTACAGACTGCAAACTGACACTGCAACAGAGGAAAAACAGAAGCAAGGGGATCAAAGTGACATGAAAACATACTGCAGGAAGAACAGAAAGGAGAGGAGTGTGTGTGTGTGTGTGTGTGTGTGTGTGTGTGTGTGTGCGCGCACACACATGTCCAGGGCCTTGCTTTTTGCTCCCATGATTCACAGTGTGCTGCTAGATTTATAAAAATTTAAATCCTCTCCAAATTCCATCACAGTTACTGACAGGATTATAGTGTGTGTGTGTGTGTGTGTGTGTGTGTGTGTGTGTGTGTGTGTGTGTGTATGTGTGTGTGTGTGAGGTGACAGGTGATGAGAGAGTCCTGCACTGTGGTCACTGCTGATACACAATAGGATTATGACCAACACCGACCTGTGTGTGTGTGTGTGTGTGTGTGTGTGTGTGTGTGTGTGTATAAGCAGAGCAGTGACCAACGGAAGACGCTCCTGAATGATAAACATTGACTACATCTGTCTTTGTTCCCTCTGCCTTTGTCTCTATCTATCACTCCATCTATCTCTGCAACCATCTGCACCTTCGTCCAGCGAGGGTGGATGGTGGGTGTACAAGGTGCAGGACTTTGACACTGCAGAACGGGGTTCACATCCTCAGTTGTGCGTGTTATTAGATATAAGCAAACCCCCTCCCACTTTGGTTAAGGTTACGAAAAGATGTTAGTTAACTTAATATCTCATGCTTCAAATCACATGTGACTTTTTCAATATTTAATCAAGGCCACAATGTTAACCAAGCAATTTAACTGTCAAAATTAAATAAAGTTTAATAACACTTCAGTTGCTGTGAGTGTTTTGTGACATAAAAGCAAGAGTGTGCATAAGAAGTTGGACAAAGTGCAACTGTACAATGGTGCACATGTAAAAGTCAGTCCTCATCTCGTTCCTCTCATTTCCTGACTACTCTATGCTGCACACTACGCAACGAAGGGAAAAATATCACTCCCCACCCAATAACGAATGAATAAAGCCACGTATGTGTTACACTATGTTTAGTATGAGCACGCATTGTCTCCTTATAACGTCTACACATGTGTGAAAGTGTAGCAATGTGTGTGTGTGTGTGTGTGTGGGTGTGTGGGTGTGTGTCTGTGGCCCCCCAGGCTCACTCCATCAACCTCCCCTCACCACCAGCTGTCTCCCCTCATTTACATACTCTCTCCTCCCACTAATGGAATTAGCCACAAGTTTCCTGAGGTGAGGCAACACACGAACACACACACACACACACACACACACACACACACACACACACACAGACCTATAGACACAAGTGTGAGTACTGTATGTGTGTGTACAAGATAGTTTGGTAGTGATATGTGTGTGTGTGTGTGTGTGTGTGTGTGTGTGTGTGTGTGTGTGTGCTGCGAAGGTCAATCAGAAGACATGCAAAGATAGCGGCTCAGTCCAAAAGTACGCTGCCTCAACAATGAGAAACTAAAAAAATAACTAAACAAAAAAAACTGAATGCCTAATTTTATATGTGAACATTTAATATGTAGAGACTCACAAATGACTAGTTGACCCCACTAAGGTGGAGAAACCCTGAACTGAAGTCAGGCAGCAGAAGCCACTGTTTATCTTTTGTGACATGTTGGCTCTTGTTTCTGCTTCTTAGTGGTATTGATGACCATTTATCAGTGCAACGATGGTCAGTCACCAGTGCCTGATCTCCTTTGTCGTTTTCCTTTTTTGCTCAGTGAGTCCTCCTGCACCTTTTTTCAGCTCCAGCGTCTCTGCCACCACACCGCCCAGACTCTTGCCTCCACCTGCCTCAAGCCTCAAGCCCTCAACCATCACCAGCTTGCTTCACCTGTGCCTCCCCCACCACGTGCCCTCAATGCAAGTAATCACAGCACCTGAGCTCAGAGCGCTCCAGCGTATCTCTGAGCTGCTCTCCATCTCAGTACCTCGTGCCTCACCTGCTGTTCTCAGGACTTCCCAGCCACAAGTTTCCTGTGTACCTGGAGTCTCCACTCATTGCTCATTCAATAAATTCCTATTTTACCCTGACTCCCAGTCTGCATGTCTGCTATTGAATCCAAACTCTGTAACAGAACAATGTTTCTCCTTCTGATGAGAAATGTTGGCTTTTCTTTTGTGCATGTATCTCTATCCCAGCATTGCAAACTGTTGGCAAAGCAATGCACAGAGGTGACCATCAATAAGAGGCCATGAGTCTCAAACTGTAGTATAAACCCCAACTGAGACACATATTCTGAATGAGATGTACACATGTCCACAGAATGCTCCAATACCCAGACTATATTGGCATATCCCATGAGTTGGAAAATGCTCCATCCAGATAAGGCCCAATTTGGAAAGTCCAACTGGAAAATGCCGTTGACATGACTCATATCAATTTTGAAAACATTGTCATATTTGGAGTAACAGTGGAATATTAGCGTGCATGCAAACGTCAATGTTCCAACCCAGAAAAATCTGTAACTTTATTCGAGGTAACGGTGCTTTTCATTTGGTCGCCTCCAACGCAGGAAACACCAGATGATACTTCAGAGTGAGGAAGAAGTCGCTGAAAGTGTCTAAATGTAACGTGATTAAAACTACAAGAACATCAAACTTACATGTTGTGTTTTCATTATTTTGACTGAGGGAGCCATAGAGGCAGAAATGACATACCATGTGTTGAAGCAGAGGTTGAATGCACTGTTTGTGTACACACATACACAACAGACAGGGGGGAGACAGACAGGTGACAGAGGGAGAGGGAAACACAAAGACACAATGGGAAAAGGAGGAGAAACGTGCAGATCAGAACAGAAAGGAGCCATTGTTAATATCATAACGACTGTGCTTTTCCTACAGTGAGTCAAAATGTCTGCTGTGAAAGTGGCCTGTTGTTAAGTCACTTTGAATGAATGCAATGGAATGAAAATAAACCCAAAATGTATTGTGAGTGGTGGAAACATGGTTTCCATGTCTCTGATTCAGTGAAAAAAACAAGCATTCAACAGTGAAACTGGTATTTCAGTGGTGTTGGTCTAAATATGCCATTATGGTAGGTTCAGTTAGATCTGAATCTAAATGGCATACTCAGTAATTTATTCATCATAGAGCATCATCGCAACGGTCACAATGGTGTCCACAGATTGGGTAAGCGAATTCTTGGAAGATTGTTGGACTTGAACAGAACTTGGACTTCTGAAGAAAATGCTCTCTTGATGGAGCTGAATGTGAACGGATAGAAACCCAGGTTAGAAACTCTCCTTACCGTGACCTTGGGAAAGTTTCACAGGTCCCAGTCAGTGTCCTCCCCCAGCCTTTTCTTCTCCTTCCCTTTGCTGTCTCCTCTGCCCCTCTCTGCCAAAGGTGCTCTGTTTCCTTTTGTTTTGTCCTCCATTTCTCCGTCAGCAGGTCCCGTCCATCAATACACAACTGTCAGTCATTTGAGTAACAATTGGCAGCTGTCGATACAGCGTAGAAGGCCACCAGTCTGTATATAGGCTTCAACTCCTAAAATGCTATCAGCTGCCAATACATAAACACACACACACAAGCACATGCACGGCTTGACATGCACAGGAGCACAAGAACACACACGTACACACACTCACCTTACTCTCTTTGCATCCTCATCACACTTGATCATCGCTGACACAGGAAAATTTGGTTTGGTAGCAACGAGATCAGATCAGATGAGGAAACAAAGAACCACCTTCTGACTATTCAGTCTTTGGCAGCACACACACACACACACACACACACACACACACACACACACACACAATCTTACTGACGAAGGTCTTTGATAGAGACTTGAGTCACTGGCACATGGCTCCCCCTACTGGAGACCTATAAGACCTTTGGCAATGACATTCCAATCCCTGGTTACACTGGAGCACATTAACATTCATTAATTGATTCAATCATCCATCTATTCATTTAATCACTCCTCCCTCTCTCACTTTCCTCCTCACTTTTTCAAACTCATCCTTTTTT
The DNA here is from genome assembly GCF_051107435.1 of Chaetodon auriga. NCBI lineage: Eukaryota > Metazoa > Chordata > Actinopteri > Chaetodontiformes > Chaetodontidae > Chaetodon > Chaetodon auriga. The sequence continues at coordinate 14,722,266 of NC_135074.1, read as the reverse complement.
CCTTCCTGAAGTCTTCTCCGTTTCCATTGAGTTGCTAAACTTGTATCCTTCCTTCCCATCTTTGTTTCCTATATACATATGTGTACAACTTCTAATGGATATTTAATCTGAGAAAAATTCCAAATTAAATGTTAACACATGACGATGCTGGAGGGGAGATGGAGGGAGCTACATTTCTGAAAGCATGCTGGAAGGATGCAGATCTCAGCTTTGTTGTATGCAGACCAAATGAACACGATCGGATGATGGAACACGCGACTATAAATGACTTCTGTGCCTGGCTGAACTCCAGAGAGGGCACCTGTGTTTTCCTTTGAAACACATCTAACCCAAGGGTTTGTTTAAAACCTGTATGATCCTCAGACTGCCCTTGTTTCTTCCTCTGTCTACTTAATTTTAGTGTTACTATCAGATTTTCAGATCTCACTAAATAAAGTGGTGAATACAAAGTAAGATGTTCCTTTAAAGAACCAGTGTGTAGGATCTGTAGGGCAGCTAGCAGTGAGGTTGCACATTGCAACCAACTGAATGTGGTGAAACCAAACAGCACCCTCTTGGGCTGAAAAAGTAAGCTAACACAGAAGTGGCAAAAAAGTGCAGTTAATCGAATGACCACATCAGTCTGGCTCCAAAAGCAAGTCAGTCCCCACAGAGACGCATATTACAGTTTTCTCTCTAGCTAACTTTCCCAACTGTAAGGGGGGTTGAAGTTTTATAACTCACTCATTTAAATTATATTAAGGTTTGAAGTTATGTAGAATTGCGGACATGGCTGCTTTGGGTAACAGCTAACCGCTAGGATTCATTTGGCCCACCTCAGCTCCACCCACACTCCATCTCTTTGCCTATTCTTGGATTAGCTGGGAGTTAGACAGCACCAGGCACAGCAAAGATGGCAACATGCGGAGCCACTGTCACTGAGCTTCACAATGGCCCTTCAGAAACCTATGGGTGACGGGGTGCAACATGGCTGACTGCATGGAAGAAGACCTGTTCCCTCTGTAGATACAAACGGATCATTATATGGTAACGAAAACACTTATTTTCAGATGATTATCCACTAATAAAAACATAATAATCAATATTATATTCCATTCCTGCCATAAAGCCCCCTAAATCCTTCACACTGAAGCTTTAAATTGCATTCAAAGACTGCTGATGACAGTTTATTTACGTCTTTCCATACATCATCCTGTAAAATGATGAAAACTGCTCTGATGCTACCTAAGACCATGAATTAAAAGAACTGAGTGCAGCAGAAGCAGATAGAATCAAAAAGCACAGAGAAAATGCAGCACAGAGCAGACTGAAAGAAGGAACTGGGAGGGGACATGCCTGTCTGTCTGCATTCTGTCTTTTACGCACATGGCGTCCATCCGTATGAGAAATGTGATTACAAATGAGAGTGTGAGTGAGAGTGCGGAGTGCCACAGCTGGCATGGCATCTGGCTTGGCATATCGTTGCCCGGCCTCGCCCGCTGCCTGCGCGCTCTAATGTGGCTGTCGACAAGCCCATTAAGAAGCCATTACTAAATGCTCTGTCTCTGCTCCTCTTCCACGCCTTACAGCACAGGCCCGGGGGAATGCCAGCAACATGGAGGAGAGGGAGAGGAGAAGGATGAAGAGACAGACAGGAGAGAAAGGAAAAACAGGTGGAGGAAAGAATGAGGACAGAGGGAAGTTTGTCTTAGAGAATTAACAGGTACATTTAATGATGAAACTTTTGCATCTGTGACTGTTCCACAGACAGAAAGTGATGGAGAGGAGAGACTCTGAAATCACTTTATACTTCACCATCAAAACAGAAGGACGCTCTGCCTCAGGGCCTCGTAGGAGGAGGTGTCAGGTTCAGTCTTCACTTCCAGACGAAGTTCAGTAGTCTTAATAATTTAGACTCAAATTTTAAATGAGCTACAAAAGTTTTTCAAAAGGTGTCAGAATAAAGAAGGATGATACATTTGTGGAAGACACAGTGATGGTATTTATCACAGCTGAAACAATTAGTTCATTAACTGAAAACTTATCAACAACAACTTGACCTGATGAACCTGATAAATAACTTTTTTTTTAAAATTGCAAAAATTCACTGGTGTCAGCTTATTGAATGTGAACATTACTAATAAGAAAAAATACACAGTGTCCAGGGTGTGATCTCAAATCCATGTGATATCTACGGCACAAAACCTGGCATCCAGGACCTTATCAAAACCAACATAAAATTCAAACCCGTGTACGAGAGATTTTGCCAACTGTGTTGACAATCCATCAATGTTTGTGAAATTGTGAAATGTTAAGTGCCAGTGCTGCTGCTGCTTTTTCAATGCTCATTTGGCCTTTATTGCTGGAAATGTTATGGGACTTGTGCTACTGAAAATGAAATCCAACCCAACTCTCTCTCTTCCATGCACTGCAAAGCAGTGTGACGTGTTTATGTTAATACACAGTCTGCACAGCGCAGAGCTGGTGGTGAACGGCATGGGAGAACTGCTGTGTATCTTTTCCATTGCTGACACTATCACTGCCTATAGGCACACACGCTGTCTCTTAGAATGGGTCACCAGATTAGACTTGCTTGTGTTGCACATTCCCACTCTGACTCTGATTCACAAACATTCTGGACAATACAACTGACATATTAGGCTGCAATACACTGTGAAGTGTGTTAGGGTACTTGAGGTGAACTGTAAGTTGAATGGCAACGCTGAGCTGAAAGACTCAAAGGAAGAAAAGGTTCAGATGAACACATCAGGTACTGGAATAAATACACTATAACAAAAATACAATAAGCAGTCTTTCTTTATTTGCTCTTCTCTTCACGAGGAGGTGTGTCAGACGATGACGCCTGCCGTGGAGCGCAGATGAGGAAACTTATCAAAGACGTTGCAGGTGGTGAACAAGGTCTTCAACGGCTGGAGGGGAGGAGAGCAGAGGCAGAGAGGGTGGAGGGATTTTTTAAAAAATGAGAGGGAAAAGGAGGGACAAGAAAGCAGGGGCATTAAATATGTTTTGCCTTGATTAACCAAAAATATCAGAGGACAAACATGTGGCAAAAAGACTGTTAAAACCAAAAATGTGACCAAGAATCCTTTTTTGAGATGAGTTTAAAAAAATCTCTTGTGCAAACCAATCAGAGGCACAGGACAACTGGGGATGACTTGTGCAACAGGGGAAGTGGACACTTCTGTGGCTGCTGGGTTTGCGTCTGAAAATGGTGTGATGTGATGGCATTTAATTACACTCTTAATATACTTTTGGAGAGAAGTCATTGTCCCATGAAGATGGCTGAAGAACACAGAGGCCATGATGGTTTACTGGCTCTCATAAATGAGGATGGAGGTGTACATCCATCCATTATGATTCACAAATACACTCATCAAGATCATGTGGACTTCCTGTGTGTGTGTGTGTGTGTGTGTGTGTGTGTGTGTGTGTGTGGAGCAGTGAATTGCTCTTTTCATGAGTGACTGTGACAGGTTTCTCATCAAGCCCTGAAGCCTCCTCGCAGTTAGAGACCATGTACAGCACAGCCCCTGAACAACAAACACGCTAACACTCACATGAACGCATGCTGAACTGGATGATGGTGTTAAACACAGAGTTTTCTGTCAAACTACAGAGTACCAGCGACGTAGTTGGTACCACACATGTGCGTGTGTGTTTGTGTGTCTGCACCGGCTGCTGGAACTAAGCGGGGCTCTTAATCATGGTTGTAACGGGCAACATTACCGGCAGCGGCAGCAGGCTAATGATGAATGCCCGAGTCTCCGTGCAAACCCTGACCTCCTTTTCTGCTGCGATGCACAAAAAGCTCTCTCACCAAAACATACATACACGTGCATTCCTGTGCAAACTCACAAACAGGAATAAGTTTGCATCAACACATACACTAAAATAATAATAATAAAGAAACATTGCTGAGGCAAAAGAATATGGATTAAAATGCTTGTGCACGCACACACATGCAGACACACTTGAACACACACCTGAGCACATTTTTATAACCACTGTATGTGTAAATGTATGCATGTGTAGGTCTGAACTGATACAATCAGTTCAATTTACCCTCTTAACCAATCACTTAGATTTCCTAGAAAGCAGTGTGATATCCAAAAAAAAAACCCCAAACATATCTTAAGCTTGGCACCGAGAGAAAAACTGAGACGAGGGGACGAGGACAGACAGAGACAAGTGGAGATATACAGTTGTAAGAGTATTAAATGAAATGTAAATGAGAGGGAAAGAGCCAGAGAAGTAGAAATAAAAGAGAGAAGGAGAGATCAGGACATGAGAGGGACAGATGGTTAAAAAAAAGAAGTAAATGGGCGAGATTTTGCAACAGAGGGAGTGAGTAGTTATAAACGAGCGTAAAGTTTTGATGAAGGACAAACTAATGTCAGGGACTCGGGCGGTTCGGGCTTCCTGCTCCCCGGCTACCACATGTGATCCCGCCTGTCACTCACACTCCATCGCCATGACAATCATCGTAATGCCGACGCCTGGGGGCGGGGACAAGCCTGTCCTTGTAACAAACAGAAGCCCTCCGCGATCTGACGCCAACAACTGCCGAGAAGATCTCTCTCTCTCACACACACACACACACACAGCGGCCATCAAACGGTGATGCCACACAAATAGAAACTTTTGCGCACAAAACTTGAAGCAAAATTCCAGAGTGAATTCTGCTACATTTTTCAGTAACAATGATGTGATGTGATGTGCTGCTGTCACGGTGTGCAGAGCATGCTGCATCTTTTGTCAAACACATTCATTGGGTATAATTTAGCATGTGGTTGTCTGTGCGTGTGTGTGTGTGTGTGTGTGTGTGTGTGTGTGCATGGGTGTGTGTGTGTGTGTGTGCATGTTCTTATACATTTATTCATTGTATGCATTCATACAGTGCATGTGAGCTTGTGATTGGTGAGTTCACATATCATACGTGTGTGTGAGAGAAGAGTGAGAGAGATAAAGAGACGGTGTGTGTGCATGCGTGTGTGTGTGTGTGTGTGTTTGTTAGCCATGGGGTAGGGAGCAGGGACTTGTCAAGCTGAGGAAGAGATGGCAAACTGGATGGTGATGCCAGCACTGTGTGACAGCTCCTTCACACACATACGCACACACTCACATGCACCCACATACACACATGTTGTAACCCCCCAAACCTACCCTAGCCCACACTCCAGAGCTGTGAAAGCTGGGACACAGAAAGAAAACGAGACTGGTGGAACCTCCTTTGGACTGGAGGCTGCTTCGTGTGTGTGTGTGTGTGTGTGGGAGGTGGTGGGCTGGCGGGAAGGGAGGGAGTGAGGGGGTTCAAAGTGTCACATCAATTTGTGGCTGCGCTGTTTCTGAAAGAGGCTAACCCCACTGCCACTTAAGCTTAGCACAACAGTGAACAGCATACTGGCAGACAGGACGCATACATACAGTGCACACATGCACATGTGCACACATGCACACATGCACACACACAGCAGCCAAACTCCAAACCCCTCATGAGGTGTTTGTGTATTTTGGTCATTTTGTTATAAATTATAATCTAGTTTCAGATGAAAGAGACACGTTCATTCAGCACATACGACAGATCACATACTGACAATATTTGTGGTCATTTTACATGCAGGATGACATCAGTCCAGCAAGGCTTGAAAAAAGCAACACCATGCAAACAATCGCTAAACAGGCCGTGATGCATTTGATGACTTCATCTCCACACATCTGCACACACACACACACACACACACACACACACACACACACACAAACAGAGTTGAGTTGAATGTCATTTTGTGCAAATCTATCAAAGCCTGAAATTGTATTTTGGTGGGATGCTCCATTGTGCCTCTGAGCCCAGAGCACAAGCAGCCTCCGAAGGTGAGGTTGCTGGTTAAAAACCCCCAGGGGAGACCTGGCCAGGGCCCCAGACCACTTTAACCACTCGTCTCCATTAACAGGCTCCCAGATATCATTATGCTCCCTGGGGACCAGGCGTGCTCTAACCAACCATTTACCCTCTCTCCTCTATTTCTCTCTCGCATCTCTCCCTCTCTCTGCCATGATGTTACTCAATGAAAAAAGACAGCGGGGAGAAAAAATATGAGATTGATTTATTTGCTTCAGTGTTCTTTGGGATGGAGTCCTCTCCCTCTCTTTCTTTCCTGTTTCTCTCTCTCTCTCTCTTTCTCTGCAAACTGAAACCAATTAGCGAGTAGAGCACTTGTAGCGGGGAATGTAGGGCAAGCGAGGAGTAATAAAAAAGTATTGACTTTTCTGTGACTGTACGCAGCGTGAAAGGGGTGCCGCGGCCTTGTCCGACATGAAAGGAGCTCCATTAATTTCACTTATTTCACCCAGGCCCCTGTCAGGAGGCCCTAATGCGTCCCAGGCACACTTCTCACATGCAGGCACTCAGACAGCGCAACGCAGCGCCAGCCTGGTTACCAAATGAGTTTACATTATATATCAGGGTGAGGGAGAGAGAGGGGAGGCAAGAGAAAGGAGTAATTTCTAATTCCCTGGTTGAGACACAAAGCGAGGCCTTTCATACGTAGCTAATTTTGCCCCAGCCTCACCTCCTCATCCTCCTCCCATCTCACTTTCTCTCTCTCTCTCTCTCTCTCGTTCTGCATCATGTAAAAGCCACAGTTCCAGCAAAATGTGCGACAGTTATCAAAAGAGGACCACAACATACCAACCTGAGCAAAGAGAGTGAGACAATTTCCAAGTGACCCACCAAGAAGGGAAAGCAAAACTAGATCAAATAAATTTCAGCTGCAAAGATGTAAATGCCCTGCTGTAACAATACGTCTCCTTTTAAGAAACAACCTTATTTACAAAACACAACAATTTCCTTTTTATAGTGGATTTGAGTTTTCAATGTGAGCTCTAATGCAGAAACCTCAGTTAACAGTTCTTGTCACACTGCTTGCATGTTTTCTTCTAAAAAACGTAGCTGTAATTTGTGCCATTCAGAACCCAAATCCACCTCTGATGTACAATATTTGGGGGAAATATTCCGTTATTTTTTTTTTTTTTACTGTTATTATCTGGGGGATTATCTCCTGATTAAGTAAAACCAGTTAGCAATGAGAGACTGAACTTTTCTCATCTGGCTCTTGGGGTTGGACTACTGTAACAATTTACCTGGAATTTTAGCAGATTTGTGTGTGTATGAGCCTGTGTTTGCATGTGCAGAGACAGACGCACCCCATGAGTGCGTGTGTGTGTGTGTGTGTGTGTGTGTGTGTGTGTGTGTGTGTGTGTGTGTGTGTGAGAAAAAGAGTAAAGAGTGAGAGGCTATCTGCAGACAGAAACTAATCAGTGTGTGTGAGATAAGAAAGCAGCCTTTATGGTGTATGGTAATCAGCCCCCCCTCGGCCTGCCACCGCCATGCATAATCACCACGACTTATTCACATGATTGATGAAATATGCGTCTGTGAAATCCGAGCTGCTTTTGTTATCATCCTGTTTTTTCCCCTCTCCCCCCTCTCTTCCCTTTTCTCTCAATCTTTTTTTTTTTGTCTTGTTCAACCTCTCTGTCTCTCTAAATATCTTTTCCCTGCTCTGCAGTGGCCAAAGATGTTTGGAACCATGTACAAACAAGAAATTACACACACAGCATAGGGTCCCTCTTGAAACTATGTCAATGCACACACACACATGCACATACAACACGCTCACGCTACACAGTTTTCTCTAAAAAGGTAGCAATATGATGCATGAGACAAACATGAGAAACATCGTCTGAAGAGGAATATCAAGAAAAGGAAGAGTGAAAAGAGAGAGATAAGGGTGGGAGAGAGCGAGTAAATGAGGAGACACATTAATTGTTCCGTCCTGCAGAGAGAAGTGTTGGCTGGATTAGAGGGGGATGAGAGGAGAGAGACAGAGAGAGAGATGCAGTGATAGATGGAATTAGATGCATAGATGCTTCAGAGAGCTCTTGTCATTGACACTCAATTGCATTAATCAGGGAATGGACGCAGAATTCACAACTAACGCAACATGAAGAAACAAAGACCGACAAAAAAAAGCAGCAGCGAGTCTGTACGAGGACACAACTACTGAAGGAATGAGTGGCTACAGTTGATATGCATCTGATGGTGACAAAAAAAGTAACTACAGTCATAGTCAGGAACACAGTCTGAAATGTAGCCTTTACCAGAAATGATAATCATGACTCTAAAATTGTAACAAACATTTTTATTGACCTCACTGAGCCTTGAGGTGTCTCTTAATTTTTACAGTGTTATTACCAGCTCAGAAACATTGCCTTGTTCTTTCCACGGCACCTTGAGTGAGCTGGGACTGAATACTGTGTTTTACCAAACCCCTGTGTTTCCTGTGTGGCGTTTATCTGTCATTCTTCAATTTTAGAAATATCAATATATACTGAATACTTATACTGTACGTAGCCTCAGTAATTTTGGCAATGCAGGTGCAACAGCAAGCAGATCTGACTGCACATCCTGAAGAGAAGTAGAAAGTATGGATGACTGTGTTTAAAAAATCTAGACCATTGGTCAATCAATTGAATATTCATCAGGTCTTTTTTCTTCTGAGCAAATTTAGTCTGTTTTGTTTGGGGGATGTACTTCTCTGCTACACCGCCGTGAATTTTCCCATCAGGTTCACCTTTTCCTCCCGAAGGGTCTGTCACAGTAAAATGAAACAGAGCACTAGAACTCATGAAGACAGTGTGGCAAAAGACTGGTCTGAAGAAAGTTGAGCCAGATTAAACCTGGTTCAACATTTGCTGCAATGCAATACATCTGACAAGGTGCAGCACTGTCAAATGAAATACACGCACAACCACGTTCTGGGAGATTAACATGTCACAAATTGCAGCATTTTTACTGTTTATTTTGCAACCACTGCAACAAAAGATAAAAGAATTGCTGCTGCGATCACTTCCCAGAGTTGAGCCCCATCAATATTTAACCCCCCCCCGAAATGTAGCTCCTTGCGTTGTAATGCTGGGCTGCTTCCTGTCTGAATGCCTGCTTGGAAGGGTAAAATGGCTTTGGCCTAGGACTTGCAGGGGTTCGATAACACACAAGGCAGGAAAGTACTAGGAGAGACGGAGACACACAGCTAGGAAGAGGGCTGGGACTAGGGACTGATTTGGGTTGAGAGTAGACGCTGGGGAAAGGTGGGGGCTGAGAATGAGGGTAAGATTAAGACTGGGGCTGGGGCTGGTGAATTAAGGCCCCCAGCCTCAGGGTGCTATTACACATCTATAATGAGAAACGGAGAAGAGGGGGGCTTGTCTTTGCACCTCGGCACACCTTAGATTAAATATGCACAATTCCCATGCAAAATGGGCCAGGAACAGCCGGGACCAGCGTTGCTGTCTAATCCCCTGTGCTGGAGTTGTTTCAGCCAGGGTTAACAGGCTCATCAGTCAACACAGGCTGCTTAGCACAGGACATCAAGGCCATTTGCAGGTTTAAGTGTTTGTGATTGCTTCCCTTTCCAGATCTCACCACCACCCCAACCCCCCACACATGCTCCCTGTGCTGGCTAGTGAGCATATGAGCCTGCAATAAGACACACACCGTCATACACACACCGACACACACACACACACATATAAACCATTTTATAGCATAGGTAAAGGTGCGGCTTTCACATAAACATCAGACTGTTTACCGACTGTAAAAAAACATGCACGAGAGAAAAATTGTTAATTTATCTGGTCTATCGTCTTTCGTGTCCAACACATTGAACATCTTGTTAATGTAAAAAATAGTGTCAAAAAAATCCTTGAAACACAGTTTTGTCCCGGTGTCTTCTGCCTTTAGCTCGTGCATGCATTTCATGTTGTTTACATAACATGTATTTATCGTCTGCTGCAAGAGGGGAGAGATGGCGACTTGATGTCTTCTGTTAAGTTACATCTAGGTTACAGCCACTGCTCTCCCTAAATGAGTCGATCCATTATGACTTATAAAATATATTTAGCTACTCTTTTGACAGGTCCATCATATATCAATTTGTTCACTGAAATGTGAAGAATAACAAAGGATCACTGAACCTTTGCCACGTCAGATGATATCGACGCGTGAAATTTCCAGATCTGGCCCATGGGCCGAGATGGAACTCGCATGTAACAATGTTGTAAAATTAGGTAGCTAGCTAACGTTACCATAACTGTGTGTCAGTGCTAGGTTACATTACTGTGTCTAACAGGATGTTTGACAATGTTTGTTAAGTTGCTAACAACTCTGCCAACTCTGCTTTGGCTTTTTCCACACAGCAAGTCACAGCCTGATGGTCTGGGCTTGTACTGTATTGTGACTAGGCGCTTGTAGCCTTTTGTTGACAGTTAATGCATGCACATCTAAACGCAGATCTGGAGTACGATAAGATGTTTTTGCTCTATCGTCCTCTATAGAAGTTACCTAGTAGCCCTACCCTCCAAACTGTATCTTCAAGAATCAACATTCGGCAAATTCTGGCAAAAGGTTTGCATGCCTTAAATATTTTAAAAGGAGTTTAGAGCAAAACAATGAGAAGCAGAACATGTAAAATATAAGGAGAAACAGGCAACATAGGAGAATCAAAACATATCTTCTCCCTGCTATTAGAAAATGTATTCTTTCGCTTTTTTGACGGCAAAGCACACACGTAAGTCTGTGTATGCTGTCTGCTGCTTCCTCAATGTCCGTCTGCTCCGTAGCTTCATCACAACCCATTTGCATTTCACAGCCAGGGTTGACTTCTATCACCAACACACTGCTGTATGAGAGGGCTGTCATGTTCCTCAAGTATGTGTGTGTGTGTGTGTGTGTGTGTGTGTGTGTGTGTGTTGTGCACTCCGGTATTTGATGGCACACACAGACACACACAGACACACACACACAACACATAGTTTGTGAGAAAAGCAGTGGGGGGAGCGGAAAAATAGTTGAAGCTACGCAGCGCAGACGAAGAGGATAGAGAAAAAGAGAACAAGTGTGCAAATAAACAAGACAGCAAGGGAAAGAAAGAGTGACGGCAGGAGATAGAGATAGGCAGTGATTATACCACACAACATACAGTATGGTTCAGTGGAGCATATCTGCACAGGGACAGGTGGTCCATTAAAAGCACAGACATCCTTATCCTGCTTGTCTGTCGACTTTCTCTTACATCCATGTATACATGGAGAAGAAACTATCGAAATAAACCTGAAAGCAATCTCCCATCTTGACGTTGCCTCAAAATAACTATGATGACAATGCATTTTATACAGTAGGAATCTCTTATTTCCTTTTATTGGGCATATCATTTCCTAAAATAATGATTTTCTCTAATGGTTAAATAAACAGTATATTTGCTAATTATACAATTGTTTTGATTGGAATGTTTGAGAACTCGTGTACTACCGGATGCATTTAGACTGAAACCAGCACTCTTTAGTATGGTACATCTAAATAGCTTTATTTGTCATACTTGAGTCTTGTTAACCTCATTATACATCATGCAGATTGTAAAATATCTCTGAATGAGAGATTTTACTTGTCCAGCAGTGTCACTTTCCACGCTGTATTCTATTTTTGTTAACAGCAACACTAATGCAGATTAGAATAAACACTAAAGGGTGACTTGAAAATGACTGAAAATAAATCACCAGGCTTTTTAAAAAGGTTTATGCATGCTTTTCTTTTATCTTTTGTTTGCTTTTTTGACTTACAGGCTATAAGACTTGGTGTGAAAAGGCCTTGATTTACAACAGGCCCCAAGGCTACATTCAAGCCTAAAGAAACAAATCTAAACCCGCTACTGATTCTTACTCACGGCAGAAGTTGTGAACAATTTTAATCATAAATTCCCAACACCATTTAATTTATTAGTTTAAAACAGGAGCTTGACACAAATTCATACAATTAAGTTAAAAAGATTGACCTGAAGTGACCCAAGTTAATCTGGTCAAGTCAGGTCCAACAGATTTGAACATAAATAATAAAGTCTAATGTCATTCATTCTCTTAAGTCACACCAAAATATGATGGCTAATCATTTAAGTGAGACTGTCCATTTAATATCATGTTGTGTGCACTCAGCCCTCATCGTTACTCTGTATGCAGGCCTCGTGGTGCAAAATGCCACCGTAATGGAAGCGAAGTGTTGGGTTAATTGATAAATCTGAGGTCCTGAGTAGGAAGGAGTGTGGCAGAGGGAATGTTTTATGGCTGTGCAAATGAAGGGGCTGCAGAGTTTTACACACGCCGTAAAATGGTTATGGAGAATTAGCGTTCTTTCTTTCTCACCGCAGTAACCTGGACACTAATGCAGCAGAGCTGGAGAGATGGATGGACACAATAACACTGGAAATACATACACAGACAGACAGGCATAAAAGGTGGACACATATGAGTTCATGCATTTGCTGCCCCTGCCCCACCTAATTCCACTGTTTCTTCTTGTGGCCTATTTCGGTTTAGGTATTAATTGCTAGTGAATACTGTTCCCATTAAGAAGATCCCTCATACATCGGTTGTGTGCATCATGGTGATTCATTATGGCTAAGGCCATTAAGAGTTAGCCAGCATGTGTGTGTATGTAGCAGACACACGTTTCCTGTCCCCGTTGCCCAAAGCTTTGCACCCACAATACAAAAACGACAATAAAAAAGGTACACCATAGTAGCTGGGAGGAGATCATGGTGTATGTTTCTGTGGGGGTAAGAAGGGATGTGTGTGTGTTGTGGTGAGAAGCGGTAACAAGGACGACACTGGGGCAACATTAAAGTGTATGTGTGGTTGGGCATTCAGCGGTGGACTGTGTATATGCATGTATTCATGTGTACACATATGATTGTACATGTCTATTTGCACGTGTTCAGTAAAGCAGGGATGCCTGTGCAAACGTGTGTTCTGGTGTTTATCAGCATGTTTTCTTTCTGAGATGCTAGCTTTTGAAAGTTGTGATGGATGTCAGTCTAATGCAAGAGGAAAGAAAGGCTTGGAGCGCAGACAGACACAGACGTGACCACTCACTGTAGTGTACTTGATTAGCACGTAGCCTCCTAATTAGCTATCCTCTATGGTTACAGGCAGTACCGCTGGTGACATGGCTAATAACACAACCACAAAATTAGCATGGACAGAGAGGGCTTTCCCATTTCTGCATTTGAAATTAGCTATTGTTGGTGCATTTAGCTGGTGCAGAAGTAAAAAAAAAAAAACAACTAATATTTTATCGTACAATGAACATTACAGTGCTGACTGTATAAAACTCTCCAACCTTAAGAGGTTTAGGCACTGTTCACTCACAAAACCTGGCCTTTTTCAAAAGATGGGGGATGTGAATAATTGAAGGATAGAGCTGCAAAAGAGGGTCTGAGGTCTATGAAGGTAAGCTTTAGTGGGTAAGCTGGAACATCAAGGCAAGGGCATATAGGAGGTGGAAAAAGGGCAAACATTACACAGCCCCCCTTGGCCTAAGCCAGGGCCATTGAGTTCCTGGAGAGGTGGGCACTAGCATCTAAGTGATTGTGTGTGAATGTGTGTGTATATCCTGACAGGCTGGGCTACATTTGCATTGATAGATTTTCTTACTGTGACACAGATGGCTAAGGTAAATAAAGGTCCAGGAGTCAGGCGCTATTTCTAGGGCTTGGTTTGGACTGGGGATGCTGTATGCTATACTGCCAAGAGCTGTGATGGTCAAGCCAAAGAGCCACGGTCTGGAACTAGGAAAAAACTGGGCTATGTTAATGATGAAGCTTCAGGCTGTGTAGAGGGTTGAAGCAAGGCTTAGGGTGATGATTACAAGCAGGGCTAGGTAATGTGGCAGAGGCTGGGTGAGAGGGCTGTGGCTGGGGTTGGAAAATAATTAGGAGCATGGCTGGATAACATAGCTAGATAATGTGGCTGGGGGGAGGCTGGCTGGGCACGGTATGAAGATGATGAGTACCAGGGCTGAGCTGTCCACTCCATTGGCCCTCTGAGCTGTGACAAGAAGCTCTGCTGGCTGCTGCTGTAGCTGGGGGGTCAAGCCAACGATAGGACTAATGCACTAATTACCACAGAGCGAGAGAAGAGAGAGAGTAAACAGAGGTAGAGAGAGATAAAGAACGATGGAGCCTCAGACAGAGAGACGAAATGGGGAAAAAAATCTGAGGTCTGATAAGCTCTGAGTGACAGCAGTATGACAAGAACAGGCTGAGAGCAGGCGCTGCTATCTTCGTCTTCTTCATCTTCTTCAACAGCCTACACAGCAGCAGCAGCAATGTTGTCACAGAGAACAGGGAGGTCAAGTTTGGCCAAAATGTATGAACGTGGGTCTGGATGGTTTGTGTGTGTGTTTGTGTAGTTGTACTTGCTACACACTGAATGAGGATATTTTTGGAAAGTCCTCACAACTTAAGGTTAGGCTGCTTGAATGTGCAGACCTGGTTTTAAGGGTGGGGTTGAAATAGGTTAACGTTTGGGTTAGGCATTTACTTGTGACGGTTAGGGTTGGGGTAAGGGGCTAGGGAATGCATTATGTCAATGACGGTACAAGTGTGTGCGTGTGTGTGTCAGACATTGCTTTGGCAATTGGCAAATAGAAAGCTGTCATTTTGCAGCATCCATCAGAGAGTATGAGTGCAAACACACATACACAAAATTTTACAAAACTTACCAATATTGTGTTGCAAATAGGGTTCAGTGATGGCTGAGGCCTTGACTTGCAGACCACAGTGTGTTTTGGCTTGCGCAAATGTCTGTGTGAAGGGTAAGGGTCTAATTTGAAAGGTGAGCCAAATTATTGCTGATGGGATAACACAAACACAGAGACCCCACAAGCTTTCCATCAATACAGTATTTTACAGATACAGCATAGATGCACCGAGCAAAACTGATCTTACTCCCTCACCCACTGTTGTCAGCGGCAGGGGACCCCATTCACCCGCCCACTCACTCCCCATACTTATTTATCTCCACTTCCTGGGGCCGTGTTAGTTCATTCCCCTGTCGCTGCTCTCTCCTTCTTCCCTTGCTCCTCTCTCTCTCTTGTTTCACTCCTCGTTTCCAGGCAATTGGGTCTAGGTGCTGGTAGTGGGGGGTAAGAGGTTGGGGTGGAGCTGCTGGGAACTTTGTGTGTGTTTGTGAGTGTGTGTGTGTGTGTGTGTGTGTGTGTGTGTGCTGGGAAGTGAGCTAATAAAGGACGGTGATCCATGAAAGGCCTTGAGCAAAGACACAGTCAATTACCTAATGCCTGGACCAGACCGCAGGGCCCACGCACACACATTCTCTCTGTAACAGACTCACACAAACACACACCCATGCATGCACCTCATTTACGTATACATGGAGAGGGGGCAGTGGAGGGCATAACTGGGAATTGTGTGCATGTGTGTGGGTGGGTGTGCATATGCGTGTGATGGAGAGCGGCGATTTATTAAATTGCTGTCACTTTTGACAAATTTGTGTAACTGAAGTTGAAAGGGTTAGGCTGCACTGCCTCCGTTTTCCCTCTTTTCTTTTAGAGGAGAATAATAACTTTCAGACCGAAACTCAGGCAACCCCAGGATAAACCCGTGACTGCCATCCGTTTGCAGGGGTTGACAAGTGTCGTCTAACCTGGTTTCATGTCCACGTTCCAGACCCGGGTTTTACACGGACCTGACATTGATTGACTTTGATCTGAAAGGGTGAACACGGGTTTCTATAATAACTGTGTGATAAAATTATTATAGGATTCCTATAAAACTATATAGCAAATACTACAATGATCTTTCCTTGTCAACCATTAATTTTGTTCTTCTCAATTTCAGAGACATCTGACTCTTGATTGTAAAGTTTAAGTTGCTGCATTACCATGAGGTGACACATACACAAAAAAAAAAAAAAAAAATTCCACATAATCATGTTCAATGTCCAGAAAAAATAGTGCAGCAACCTCTTTAAATGAAGTGATACACAACAGCTGTGTTCGGCAGAAAGATACAGTTGTAGATGGTCTTGTATAACTGTGTGTTTTAGCCATAATGTTTTTGCTTCACTTAAGTTTCTGGTGAACAATGTTGAAAGCAATCTTCGGTCTTCAACAATGACTTAATTTCGGTACATAGTAGGTATACTCAAAAACTAAATGTACAATCACAATAATAATAACAATTTTTGAGTTTGTAGTTTTCAACCTACCTCTTGGAGTCATCTCCTATCTGAAGCTCTTGCCATACGCCTGCTGACTAAAAGAACTGCTTCTGTGGCTCAGATGGCGGAGCATACTTCCTGTTCCTCTGGTTGGAAAATGGCAAGAGCAAACAACAAAAAGTTATAGGTCACAAAGGTTGCAGCTGAGTTCAGGTTAATCTTTACTAGCATATCAAACCATCATTAGGTTGAGCATGAATCCATACTGCAGAATATGTAGCAACCAGAAAACCGACACAAAATACACTGACAAGACACATGGAGAAAAGTCAGATACAGTATGCAAGTTCCTTTTAAAAAATGTCCTGTGCCATTTGATAGCAGTGAGACAAAAGACTAAAGAAGGCTGGAGTGGAAAGAAAATTGGGTGGTCTTTTCTACTGGAGTCAGGGAAATTATTGTGTGAGACAGATCAAACAGAGGGTTAATAACAGTACTTTACACACACACACACACACACACACACACACACACACACACACACACACACACACACACACAACCGAGTAGATTAGCCCGTGAGTGGTAATGAGGTTATAGCCAAGTGTTTTAGCAAAGACACGTACACATACACACGCACCATTCCTAATTAAAACTAATACAAGCCTTGAAATAAAGCAGGGAGAGACTGTTTGCAACAAAGCCCAGTCTGAAGCAGTCTTAAAATAATCTCCTGGCATACACCCATTAGTTTTCATAATAAGGATGTGTCCATTTGCTACTTAATGTTGCATGAATTTGCTTGTGACTGTGTTAAGTGTCCGATCATGTATGTGTTCGCAAGCATGTATTCCTTGGTGTATATGACGGAAAAAAATGACATAATTAAGGGAAACCTTTAATGAAACACTTCTGGTTTATGTGTGTGTGATTGTTTCGTAATCTACTTTTGTCTGTACGTGTGTTTTTGCGTGTCTGGTTCTCACAATGTGCCTCTGTGGAGTCTCATGGACTCTTGTTGTCGTAGCTGGCTCTGGGCCTCCTCCAGGTGTGTGCGAGAGGTCTGCAGGTGCACCGTCAGGTCAGGACAATGCACGCGCTGCTCCCACACTTCCCCCGGCTCTCTGAACAGACCCTGGAATAACCAAACGCCAACACACACAGAGACACACACAAGAATCAGATAATGATCACTGCATCTTTCTGTTTCAGACCCCCGTCTCTTTCTTTCTCTGATCCCTCTCCCACAGGTAGTGATGGCTTACTGCTAAAACCAGAGGCCAATCCTCTTCATCTCTCCTCCTGTGACACAGAGACAAAGAGAGAGGCAGGAAGAGAGAGCAAGAAAGAGAATGAAGAAAATTATATCAGGAGAGAGAAAGAGGAGGGAGGAGGAAAGCCAAGCATGCATGAGTAAAAGTGAGGGACAGAGAGTGAGCAAAACAGCGAAAAGAGAGGAAAAACATGCTCACTCAGCTGCGCATCTACTATATTCTTATTAACCTCTGAGACACTTCTGGTCCCCTACTCCCAGTGATTATATCCTTTATTCTCATTTACCCCCAACATTTAATGTCTTCCTTTCACTTATCATTTCTTTGGAGCTTGTTTCATGCGCAACATCATCACGGCATTGAAGTCTTTGAAAAAACACCTTAAGAAAAGAAAAGAAAATGTCACTGACTTTCACTAACTTTATGATCAATGTGCAAAACCAATATCAATATATAAGTAAATATAAAATGAGAAGGGGAACGAGAAAATAATTTCTGAAGTATTAAATTAGACATGTTTTTTGTGTTTTTAACAGTTCTTGATAAGACTGATGACGCTGATGATGCCTCTAACAGGGTAAATTCATTGTTGGTTTTGGTCTTTTCTGGGGATTTGTTGATAAAAGAAGAAAAAGATAGAGGAACACCGTCATCATCTTCGATTCTGTCTTGAAGTGTTTGACATGCAGTTGCATAGAATATATATCTGACTTTCTCTCTTACTTTATTCAACTGTTTTTGGGGACGAAATCTCACAAACAAGTCAGTTAAACTTTAAACAGCTGTCCATCAATTTTATTCCTTGTATATCTTCTTGACATTGTGGCTCCTACCCTGCAGTGATGGGGTGCTGATGTCTACTGACATATCAAAGTTGAAAAGACAAAGAAAAGTCGCTTTTAGCAACAAGTTTTCATGCCGTTCCTTGTCTAACCTCACTCCCCCTGTTACTCCCCCTTGACATTTCATCATGCCTGTCATCCTCTTGTACAAAAGGCATTGAGTATTTGAAAAATGGTCAATAGAGTGGTTACTGTCTTAACAAGTACATGTAAAAGCGATCTCACCAAAAAAAACAAATTTAAACATTTCACAAGTCAGTTTTTTCCCTTTCTAAAAGCACAAGCAGCACAACAATTATACTTTTGATGATCTAGATTCTAGAACACATATGTCAAACTGAAGGCCCGCAGGCCAAAACCAGTCCGCAATGGAATTATCTTTGGCCCGCATGATAATATCTAATTATTATTAGAGCTGGCCCGCCGGTATAGTGCATGCACCATTAGTACTACAAGTCCAACAATGCACTGCCAGTGCGTTGGCACGTCAATCAAAGGCCCGCAAGCGCAAGTTCCTGCCCCACTCATTCATCAGCAGCCTGATGGAGCTAGTTACCTGTGGCCAACTTTCAGCTACCCTCTCCCCAAAAAATGGCTAAACAGACGGTGGACTTTGAAAACAGGGGTTTTCAAGGCAGGTGGAAGGCAGAGTATGTGTTCACGGATATGAAGGACAAGGCTGTCCTTCTGTGCGGAGACAGTGTGGCTGTAATGAAAGAGTATAACGTAAGAAGACACTATGAAACAAAACACCATGACAGGTAAATTACTCTGGAAAAGCTGCATAAGAGCCATAAGAAACTGATTTTCCTGGTATTAATGTTTAATGTTGTTGTTTATAGATAAAAAACAGTCTTATAAGCTGTGTTAGTTTCAGCTTCAAGTATCTGGCTTAGACTACTGTGCATCAGAGAGCAGCAAACTCGGGTTTAATATATGTTTACCTTTGCACTCCTCTCTTGCTACCACTGGGCCTGTTTGGTTTTTGTTTGAAGGAAATGATTTTTTGGCTCTTGTTGGCCTGTGGGAAAATGTTTTCATTTGAAATTACTATGGAAAGCTGCAGATAACGCCATACGAAATGAATGCAACTGATTTTTCATTTATTTAATGATTAATGTTGTTTCATAAGCAATGACTTAGGCTGTGTTGGTTCTGGGTTTAATATGTGCAATAAGGTCATTTCAGTCAGTTTTCAATAAACAGTCCGGCCCTCAACTTGGAACAATTTTTTTAATTTTGGCCCACTGTGTATTTGAGTTTGACACCCCTGATCTAGAAGCAAAATTTGGTCAGTGGTTCATGTTATTTTACACAGTATGCAAAATATGTGTTAGCTGTTCTGTTAGTTACACATACTAAACAAACTCAGACATTAGTGAGTCTGGTGAGGAAGAATAAAGTGCAGCCTCTAAGCATGCATTACTATGTAACTCTATCTATGGGTGTATGCTCTTTTCTGAGAGTAGTGTGTAAACTTTGTGAAGTGCAGATTAACTTAAATGTTGTTGCTTTGTTTGAGGTGACCTTCAGTTGTTGTTTCGTGTTAAAAAAGGAGGGAGGATGAGAGCGGAGAGATAGAGGGAGGGACGGGGACCCTGTCCTTGCTCCTATCGCCACGGGATCGGTGGCCTGGCCTGACCACTTCCACAGCCAGCACCTCAACCTTATCCATCACCACTAGATAGTTATCACACCAGGGAGGGAGGGGGTATGGGGTGTAGGGGTGAGTGCAAAAGAAAGAAAGGGGGACTTCCCGCACTAATCACACACACACACACACACACACACAAAAACAGAGAAACACAGGGAGGCAGAGACAGAGAAAGACAGATGTGCATAAATATAGATAAATAATGTATTCTTCTCCATGTCAGCACCAGGAGACTTTTCTGACACCACTAATGAACTCACCCTAACTACATCCAGCTGGAGACATGTGCGTGTGTGTGTGTTAAGTGCAGCTAATAAAATGAGACAGAGCCACGCCTCATTTCTGCTCACTTATGTTATACATTACTAGAAACTAATAATAGGGAAAGCACTTTGCAATAAAGAGCTACAGAGCGTAAATAACACAAATGGTGAAATGGCTCCTCATCAGATCATCAACATACACACACACACACATGCATGCACACAATCACACACGTACAAACACACGCACAAAACAGTAACGAATGCACAGCTGGACAACGATAAATTGTACTGAGATAAATTCTCAACTGTCAGCAGCTTAAAGGTTCAACTGTTGCATTGCTTCAAAGCTCCATTCATACTGTAGATAGTTTGATATTTACACTGAATTCACAGGCTTTTTTTTCACAGGAGACATTGTGACCCAGTGTTCTTATATCTACCTATCAGATGCATATTACAAATGGGAAATTATATTCCAGTGGCCCAGTACATCTAAAAATAAACTATATCATACCTTAAACCTTCAGATTCTAGTGTTCCTGTCACAACACAGATAATATTGGTTGGACAAGGCCACACTGAATTAATGAGAAACAACAAATGTAAGGGGCACATGGGATACACACACTGTGGTACAAAAACATGTGATAGGACCTTGTAGCCACACAGTCACACATATAGTACTCACTGAAAGACAGGCACTGAGCTGCTCTGTGCAGTAGCCCCCAAGAGAGCCGTCTGCCATGTTTTAATGATGTCATTCTTCTTTAAAAGGAGTTTTAAAGGATCTCTGCTTTCATCAAGAAGCATCTCCAGCAGGACAAGAGGGGGATGTTGGGGGGCTCTAATAATTAGTATGACACTTATAAAACGAACACTCTCTTTCACCTTCTGCGCATGCTCTGTTGCTTTGTGTTCTCATTCTTCCCCTCTATAGTCCATGTGTCATATATTCTGTTTCATATCATTGTACCCTGTTTCCCTGCCTGTCATGATCCCAGCTTTTACCATCTCACCTGCTGTTTCTTGCTGGCAATGGGGGGCAGTATGAGCCTGGAGGAGCAGCAGATTGTAGAGTTTTTCATCCGTGGGGATTCAATAGTCCCATGGAAACTGGAGGTTGCTGGGCCAGGCATGCCCAAGAGACAAGCTCTGCCCCTGGGGGGCAGCCTGGTGGGGGCCTGGTACTTGACCTGCCTCAGAAGTTGTTCCATCTCATGGGGGGACGGCCTGAATGGAGAGTTGAAGACCCCTGGGCACTGACGAGAGAGAGAGAGCATGAGAGAGAGGGAGGGAGAAAGCTTAATCTGATGTAACAGAGAAATTTAGAGTGAGACAGTGTCAGTATGAGCAGTGTGATTTGATTAGATGCATATTGTGGAGATCTGCAGTCTCCCCTCCTTTTTCCCTTTGTGCTCCTGTTGTCTCTGTCTGTCTCTCCCCTGTCTGTCTTGTCTGAGTCTGTGTCACTGGAGGGTGTGGCCGACAGGTTGAGCCCAGCCTCCTCTCCTCCTGAGGACAGCTGCATTCAATCAAGCAATCAAGACTCACCTGCCTACACAGTATATAAGGACCAGGGTTTCAACCATTCTTTGTCAAACTGTCTGTCTTGCTGTGTGATAATGACCGAATCAGAAGAATTGCTGAGTACTTTCCTCCCTTGTCTGCTACCTGCCTTCCTGACTTTCTTTTCCTGTCTGTGCCCAGGTGCCTACTCCTCACCTGTTGTTGTCCACGCCCTGTCTCACTGAAGAACCTGGAACTGTCTCAGCTCAGACTCTTGTATAATCCCTATTATCACTGAATTGCCATTGCCATTAAACCCGCCTCCTGTCTCTTCTGCAAGAGCCTGATATTTTGGTTGCTGTAAACTCTGCTAAAATGTAAAACTTAACACATATGTGTCTTTGTGAATGGTTAGGACATAACTCTTACTCAAGACTCTTTTTTTTTTTTTTGAATAACAGTGTAGCGAAACTGAAAATAGGGAAATGTTAGAGGGTAGAGGCGATGCAACAGAGGTCTGCACCCAGGTTCCAACTAAGGACGTTGCAGTTGGATTATTAATGATTGGATTATACTTCATGGATTTTGAGGAACCAGGATGTCCTCCTGAGTGTTTCACTCTCAAAGGGAGTGCCATCAAGTTATACAATGACCATCTGCTGGGACATCTTAACATGAAACTAAGTCTTAGTCATTCAAACTATTACAGGCAATATTCTGAGGTATATTCTGAAACATCAGCATTGTTAAAAAATTTTTCCATACAGTATTCCATCAAAGTTTTGCATTATTTTACTCATATTATCCATGCAACCTAAACCTTTGGTGTCCAATGAAAACAGTGGTTGATCTTCACAGCCTCAAATGCATCCACCACAGCTCTTGGCCAGCCAAAGGTTTCTGCCAGGTTACATATTCGTCTGAAGCAGTTCAGTGTGTGCCGTTCACACAGATAACAAAAAATAACTACAAGGATCACCTAGCTGCATCTTTCTCAAATGTGGTATTATAAAAGACAGAGATCTCATTGTTCACCAGAACGATATATCAACAAACACATATACATACACACAAACTTTGCTTCCCCTGTTCTGAAGTGGGGTAGAGATTTGCCACAGACGGCCTCAGTAATAATTATTCAAATCACAATGATCCTTTTGCCTATGTGTTAATTACCAGACCAAAGCTTTGAGTTGGAGGACTCTGTATCTACTCTATATGCTAATAATACTGCTTGCTATTTAGGCCACTCTAAAAGACTGGGACAACGGAAAGAGGGAGAGGAGAGGAAAAGGGCATAAGTGGGAAATTGCTCCAACTATACTGACCAAAACCTGACTCTTTTTAATATAACATATTAACAAGCCAGTTAATTAGTAAATGTTTCATTATTAGAGCATGAGTGCTTTTGATGTAAATGTCAAGTGTTTCACAAGGAGTAGAGGGAAACTTCCCTGACGATGATTTCTGCAACCATGTGTTGTAGACACACCTGGATCACAGATTTTTAACTGAGGGGTCTGCAGTTTTTTGTGTACACACAAAGCTGACAATAGAGCTAATGCATTATTTTCAGTGGGCCAAAATGGGTCGACCACCTCATAAATGCTCTGCATGTAATTTCCGCCACAAGGGTCTCTCAATCAAAACAATGAAAACAAAAGACGTAGTCCGATGACGT
The DNA here is from genome assembly GCF_051107435.1 of Chaetodon auriga. NCBI lineage: Eukaryota > Metazoa > Chordata > Actinopteri > Chaetodontiformes > Chaetodontidae > Chaetodon > Chaetodon auriga. The sequence goes on along the minus strand of NC_135074.1, from coordinate 14,698,975 downwards.
TGTCCATTGTTGAAAGTCTATCTGACGTGACTCAGGCAGACATGTTCACGGACAAAGTAATGCATCCAACTTTTATTCATGTTATGTTTTCTCACAGTCATCAACTTCGCTCCTCACTCTCTGAAGTAGCCTATTATCTGCTGTTTCCCTCGCCACAATTGGATGTGACCAAATGAAACACACAGGTGCCCTGAATAAAATGACCGATTTCTCTGGGTTTTAACATTGTTGGAAACTTCTGTGATAATGTATGTACACAAGTCAACAAAACATATATTATTGTACGTATAAAACTAGAGCAATTTTCATGGTTCTGGTTATCAGACGCACCCATACTACATCACAATACAATGTTAATATGATTACGCCAGAGTCACAACTTGTTTCCTTCCTACAATGCCTTCCACAGCTTGTCTTATAAAATAACTTCGAACTCATATAACTTATTTTAGAAGACAAAGTGTTTATCCAACCATAAATTCAACTTTAAAAATGGGATGTTATATGTCCTTGGAGATTATTTTTGGTGCTGTATATTTGTGCCTTGTCACTCTGTGCCTCCAGAGAACCCTGACAGAAGATTGCAGCGACTCCACATGCTGATACTATATGCTGCCTACAAATGTATTACTGTACCACTGCAGCAGGACTGCACTTGTTCCTTCGCTTTCAAAGCTTCTAATAAAAGGCCCTAAACAAGCAAATGTTTCCATACTAGACCATACTTGACTATAGTTAAGTATATCAGAGTATGTTGAGAGAATAAAATATCCATGAAAATTGTTGATGCAAAAGACCAGCAGCATCTGAGTGTTTGACACTCACGAAACACTAACAAAACACAAACCCAGAATCCTCATTATCAGGATTTTCTATCTATTTAATGGCATTTTTCAGTATTCAGTATCAGTCTATAAAATGTATTCTGGGTGAGTGTACAGAGCTAACTCAAACAGGAAGGGACAGAAGGCTGGAGACACTCAAACACACACAAACACACACGCGCACATGCTAGCCCAAAAGAACCAACCTAGCTACGGGAAGAGCAATGATGTTGACCCCAGGAACACACCATCTCTGTCTCTGTCATAGGGACTTGGGGCCTTTTGGTAAGCTGTGTGAGTGTGTGTGTGTGTGTGTGTGTGTGGGCTGGGGTCCGAGAAGTGAGGAAGGATGAACTGTGTGGGAGAGCCATCTATTCACTGCTGACAAGGTCAGAGCTACGAAGGGAAAGAGTCCCCTGCCATATGCAGAGAAAGAGAGAGCGAGAGATATATAGAGAGAAAGCGATGGACAGAGGGCGGGGAAGAGCACACAAACTTTTCCTGTTTTCTTTCCTTCTTATTAATAAAATGTGCCATATAGTCATATATAAAATCCTAAAAACAATGAATATATGGGTAAACAGCTGATCCAAAACATTTGGAGAGTCAAACATGATCTGACAAAATGCAAAATCTACAGCACTCAAGCTTACATCCCCTTCATAATAAAATGTTTGGAAGTTGTGTAGTTGTGTGAGTGTCTTAGATGAACATGGAATACCTGCAAAAAGTAGGTAGCAAGCCAGATGATGACGATGCTGGTTGCACAAGAAGGAGCGAGAGAGAGAGAGAGAGAGAGAGAGAGAGAGAGAGAGAGAGAGAGAGAGGTAGTGGTGCTGAATCAACAGTGACCAGTGTGCTTTGTCTTCATTATGATCCCAGTAGGGAGCCACAGAGTTGCGTAGATGCCACACACACACACACACGCACACACACACACACACACAGATACGTACACACCTGTGCCAGGGGAAGCACTAAAATACTCCACTCAGCACATCAGAAGAGCCATGAGGACACATACTTAGTCATGTGCATGCACACGCACACATGCGCGCCCACACTCATGCATGCACATGCATGCGCACACACACACACACCTCAGTTCCACACAGACCACCTGTGATAACGTTTCTCTCTGCAGCCAGTTTCTGGAGGAACTCCCTATCTGTAGCTCTTATCTCATTGTCTGAGTGGTTCCCTGCTTCTTAAGCTGTGCATGTGTGTTTAGGTATGTGTATGCTAACTTTCGTCGTAAAAAGTTTCTAGTGAGTCAGTCATGTTAGCTGTATATTTTCTAGCACAGGGCAAAGTGGGGCCGTGGGCGAAAGTTGGCCCACAATTGGTTGAGGTGTTAATTGAAAGAAATTAGAATTTAAACTTTTTTGTGAGGTAAAATGCTCTTTAAATATGTCTTAAACCTGCAGGGCAGAACATTTAAGTGGGAGACAAATTTTCACTGTTGATGCTTGTGACACCATGCACTGTAGCACACTCGCTACACTTCACTTAACCAAATCAATGATATAAAAGAACAATTTTTCACAAAATCAAACAAACACAGAAATGTTTGAAGTATATGTATATCATTTTGTAGACACAGGCACGAGGAGAAGCATGACGTTATTTGCCCCACTGAGTTTAAAGGATAATCCACCAAACCCACCCAGGACCTAACCCTTCACATAACAGACCACATTCATCCCACTGCTATCTCTACCAGTATGAGCTATATAATATAACTCAGCCATACATGTAATGATGTAAGGTCCTGTTAAATGTTGCAGATGTCTGTTGTGGGTTGAGCTTCACTTTTTTACGCACTGAATATGATAATGTAAACTATTTTTTTGTAGCTGTGGTTAACTAGGAATTACAATTTAATAACAGCCTCAGTCAATTATTGGTCAAATCATAGTCAAATTTACGTCAAATGTGTGGGATTGCGTGTGTTTGTGTTCCCGTAGACCAACCTGCTTTGTACTGAGGAGGTGGTGTAACCTGTGAGCTTCGTAGAACTTGGTTGTCTGCTCCTTCACCATCTCCAGACAGTCTCTCTCCTTCTTCTGAAGTTCCTCAAGTTCATCCAGCTCCCTCCTACAGCGCAAACACACCATATATGAATATTTTTCCAATTCAAATTCTAAACATTTCATTTAAGTCTATTAGCTGCTATCACAATCACATGAGACTAATGTTTTACGTTACACATTATCCAGAGATTCAGCTGACCTTAGAACTGAACATTCTTTCAAAGAAAGACTCTAAACTTCATTCAAGAACATCTGTGCACATGTTAGTGTGTATTTGGAACACTGTCTTCTGTCGTAAATGCTGATTGTTCCCTGAAGTGTCCTTCAGATGGATAAAAAAAAAACTGTCAAGTGATAAGACAGACACGAAAAGACAGAGGAGCTGTGGGAGAAAAATAAGAGAATGAGACTGCTTGGACAGAAAAAAGCAAAGTGAGAGCGCAAGAGGCTATAAGTGGGAGGATGATGGATATATTTCATCACCGTAGCCAGGACAGGTCTGTCTGTGACATCTGTTAAGCGAAGCTGGCTAAATGGGATGCATTAAAAGCCCATACACAGCAATTTCATTCCGCAATCACACAGCATCATTGTTACAAGGGGGTAATAACTTAAAAAGGGAATTACTAAAACACACATGCTATGGTAATGTGAGAATAAACACACACACACACACACACACACACACACACACAGCTAAGAGTAAAGCCGTAGCTCATCAACAATCCTTCGTTTTCCTCTTTTCGTATCCCTCCTTTTTTCTCCCCTTCTTCTCAACTGCTTCTTTCTCCACCCAGCTTCTGTTTTCGATTACAAGCCTCCACAGTGGAATCAGAATATTCATAGTGTGTCTGTAATGTGAGGTTAACACATTCTGCAGCTACTGACATTTAAAAAGAAATCACAACACCGTCTCCATTGCCTTTGCATTCTCATTCCTTCCTCAGCACCAGATTAAATTACAAAATAAATGAAATATGCAGAGCACTGTGTGAGTGTGTGTGTGTGTGTGTGTGTGTGTGTGTGTGTGTGTGTATGTGTGTGTGCGTGCATGTGGTGAGAATGAGAGGGAGCCTAAATGCGTCTGTGCGTGTTTATGTAATATTAAGCACAGTAATTTAAGACTGTGTATATGGATGTGTGGCTGCATGTCTGTATGTGCTTGTGTGTTTCTGTGTGTGCTTGTGTGTGTGTGTGTGTGTGTGTGTGTGTGTGTGTGTGTGTAAATATGTGTAAAAATAGGGGTTGCTTGGCCCCTATTTGTCCACCTGGCTAACAGGGATATTACTTATTAATGTAAAATATAAAGTTTTGGTTTAGTATGGGACAGTCTGGTTCACAAACCAATTGGTGCATGTGCGTGTTTACAGTATATGTGTGTATTTCTGTTCGTTCGTGCATTAATACACCTTTAAAAACTGACTGTCAATGTTTTCAGGGGTCGGGACCTATGTGTGTACATGTGTGTGTGTGTGTGTGTGTGTGTGTGTAAGCAATACGTATGTGTGCATCAATGTTCATACTATGTGTTCACACACTTTTGCTTGTATGTGTGTCCATATATGTGCATGTGTGTGAGTGTGAGTGTGTGTGTGTGTGTGTGTGTGTGTGTGTGTGTGTGTATGTCAGGCTGAATGGGTGACCTTTGCTTCCCTGCCCCCAGCCCCAGTGTTATTAATTGCTGTGTAGTGGACAAAAGCCAAACAGATTTGTAACGGCTGAAGGCACCTCGATCTGTGTCGACCCAACCAGCCGCCACAACATACAACCCTCATTAGCCCTGTTCGGCACACAGCACGTGCCGCGTGTGTGCGTGTATATGTGTGTGTGTTTGACAGAGTGAAAGTGAAAGAAAGAAAGCAAGAAACAGTGTTTTAAAACACCGGCTTATAATTCTGTTATATATATTTTTGTATATCTGGTTAATTAACCTATGCTGGTTAGTATAGCTTGACCTCTGTATGTGAAAATAAAAATATAGGCACAAATATAGTCATTTCACATTTAAAATACAGTTATAGTAATGTGCACATTATATCATTATTTTATCATTGCATTTACTCCATTATAATGATTATTAGATGCTTATAACGTGCTAAGTATGCCATATACTGCAGTGTGAGCACACTGACTTCTGATGGCTTCTTAACTGTTGGACAAACTAATAAAGCATACTTTCAAATAATTGAACTCCAACTGACATTGTCACCCTGGACTGTTAATTTATTTAAATGGATAATATAGTACAGCTAAATTTCTCACTTCTTCCTCAATTATTTACTCCCTGGTTCACAACGGGCCATCAAGGGTTGATGGGATATCAGAGAGTGAAGCAGTGTGGGACGGTAGGCCACACCTGCGGTCGTCCAGGCCAGCACCAGAGCAGTTAATTGGCCAGGTTCTAAATATTTAATGGAGGCTTGACCTGATTGGCTGTTTTAATTGCTTCAATTAAATGATTCAATAGCTGGCAAGGAGGGGGTAGTCAGCTAGTCAATTCAGACAGTGACCGGCTCAATGTATTGAACGTTCAACACAGTGTTTCCATTTAAGTGACTGACTAATTGATTAACTAATTCACTAAAGTAGTAAAACTGATGCCAAGAAAAGGTGCGGAATTAAACAATGATTATGCTGTTGAAATGATCTCAAATCAATGTTTCAATTATTCAAAGGCAGAAATAACATTTACAACTTCATACATTTTACATACTCCTTCTCTTGTTTTACTCTCAAAAGTTCCTACAGCACCAGATTATACACCCTAACACTAACACACACACACACACACACACACACACACACACACACACATACAGAATAAACAAATCCAATCAGACTGGAGGAGTGAACTTGTCTCCACCCAAACTGGATCAGAAAGAAAGAGCAGCAAAAGAAAGACTGACGCATAGAAGCGGAGAGTGATCGCAGGGCAGGCGTGCAGGCAGGCCTGCACTCTCTCCACCATAGCAGCTCTTCTTTCATGAATGTCCTTGAGAGGGACACAAGAGAGAGAGGAACGAAGATGGCTGGAGTAAAGAGAGACAGGAAAAAAAGTAGAGAGAGGGAGAGAGACAGCGTAGCACCAGAAGAGAAGAATAAAAAAAAAACACCAGCGCTGCTCAGCCTTGCAACACCAAGTCCATAAATTCTCCCTTGTTCTTGTTCGGATAAGTTAAAAGATTTTGCCATGTCGTTGCAACATCACAGCGAGAATTATTTATCTGATTATGGCAGTAATAATTACCCAGCTGTTTATTGCAGATAGAGGAATAATTCATGCAGTCAACAGGCCGTGTTGGTGGCGGCGGCGATGACACCAGCACATTTAGTAAATATGCAAAGCGGGCTTGCTCTGCTTTCCTAATTGCCCCCATCGTCCCACTGCATGCCCTTATTAAAGCCCAGGAACTTTAAGTGTCTCCCTGACAAAGTGATAAATTGTTGGGGTATCAAGGAAAACTGTGGCAGAGTGGGGACTGCGCTGGGGTCCTGACTTCATTAGGCTATGCAGAAGGAGAGGGAGGATGAATGAGGATGGACACTGAAGCACAGTGAACCGGCGGCAGAGAGAGAGACAAAGATATAGAGCAAAATAGATTGAGAAAGAGAAGGAGAAAGAGAGGAGATTGAGGGAGGGAGGCACAGTGAGGGCAGAGGATAGAAGAGGGTAGTGTAAGTAGCGTGTATTAGCCGGATGCTGTACCTAATGAAATGACACAGATGGTTTCGTGCGGAGGAGATCTGTCATGAGCGAGAAAGAGAGACTGAAACAGAGAGTCAGAGAGAGAGGTTCGCCAGTCTATGTATTACTCCTATATCATTACCATGCACAGCCTCGGCCTACACTAAATGGGGCTATTAGTCCAACTTTGAATAATTTATGCAGCGGGTTGGACAGACAGACAGACTTACAAGAGGGAGGGAGCAGGTGGATTAAAAAGCGGACCTTTGCGGGGTGAGTGATCAGGCAGTGTGTGCTCCGAGGGCTCAGCGGCTAACACAGAAAGGATATTTTAAATAAATGCCGGCACGGCGTTAATTGATCGTGACCCCGGCAGCACTAAATAAACATGTGATTAACTGGAGAGAAAGTGACCTCAACACCCCAAACAACTGTGGAGGAGGGGCTGTGTGTGTGTGTGCGTGTGTGTGTTTGCGTGTGTGTGTATGAGGAGACTGGGGATGTCACACAGTTGATAATGAAACAGTAAGACCAAACGACTAAATTCTTTTCTTCCACATTGCTCTGATCTAGTCTAGTCTAGTCAATATGCAAACTGACCTGGTCCAGTCTAAGATAGTTAGAGACAAACATTAGTTTAGTTTAGTTGTTCTCATATTACAAGTTATCACAAGCTCTGTAGTCTTCGGTCTCATTATACATTACAAATATATTTTCACTATGACTTCTATAAATGCCCATTCTAAGTATTTTTTAGTCACATTTGACAAATAATATCTATAATATCTGTTTGTATAGAGGCAAAGACTTCCTGTTTAAGACAAGCCATATTGAAAAAGACAAAGCACAACTGTACCAGTCTCAACGCATATCTTTCATCACTGTCAGTGTCAGAACGCTTGACAAAGTTTTATGTGTTTATGTGTGTCTGTCTTTGTGTGTTACTGAAGAGGCAGCATTTCCTTAATGGTCTTTAACAGCCTAGTTCCCCCTACCTCTAAAAGGGGCAAGAAGTGTGGAGGAAAGGTGGAACGCTGGTGGGGAAGTGAGGGGGGAAGTCAGTGATCCAAGGAGCACTTTAACAAATTTACATTTAATTTTAGCAGAAGCCTAAAGATATTTTCCGGTAAAATATATTAGCAACATTAAAAATGTGACTATTAGCTAAACGTGATGGTTTTTTTTGTCAAAAATAAAAGATGGCGTATCTCTAGCAGTAAGCCCTGGAGCACAGGATGTTTTATTAATGCACGAGCTGCAGTTCAAATCAGAGGCTAATTTTTAATTTCTTCACATCGTTCACTTCTCTCTCTCTTAGCCTTGAGCGTTTTAGAGGACTTCTCTCTCTCTCTCTCTCTCTCTCTCTCTCTCTCTCTCTCTCTTTCATTCCTTCACTTTTCCTTTCCTCTTCCCCTGTCTCTGTTCTCTTCCTCTGAGGTAACAACTATGCAAGTACACATCTTACAAACGCCTCTGTTTCTCTCTCTCTCTCTCTCTCTCTCTCAGTTATGAGTACACAAGTACACAATCTAACCAACTGCCTTTATAGTAATCAAATCAATTCATCTTGACTGACTGAGAAGTACTAAAGTTGACTATTCCACAAATTCTTTTCAATATGTCGGTTATAATATCTGTATCAACTGTACTGTATAAATGAAAAATATAATAACAACCACAGGACTTACACAGGAAGGTCAGTATGCAGCATCATACAAACAGCACAAACAAGCCAAAGTAAAGGAGGAGCAGGTGACTGTCAGCTCTCTTGAGCCTCATATACATCACCATATTTTGTTTTGTTTTTTACCTGACAAGTTCATTTTTCCTTGAAAGTCCAACCAGGTAATTCTTGCGTGCATAGAAATTATGAATGTACTTCCTCACAAAGAATCCTCTCCATCTCCGCTGGATCTGTGAGGGGAAAAAGCATGACAGAGGAATTTTCAGAAGTTTTCCAACAACATGTGCAAACGTGGGAAACAGGAAAACTGGTACTAAACATTATGGCAAGTCATGGCGATGTTACAGTTTTATCAGTTCTTAGTTTTTCAGATGTTTTGACTCTTCAAACATGCAATATTAAAAAAAATTACCAGGACAATACTCTGTTATGTACCGTTATGTGTCTCGACATTGTATTTGCTGTCTAACGACTTGCCAATACTTTTTCTCATGACTTTTTCTTATGACTTAAACTTGTGGAGGACACATTAAACATAAAAAACTAATAGAGATGACACTATCAACGCCTATGAGACAACATTTTTAAACCATGTATGACCATGCATGCACTTTTTTCCCCTGTAGTGATGGAGGGACAATCCAAGGGGGTACAGATGGCTGTCACAGCTCCATACGTTTAACTGTATCAGTCCACATTGATTGTGGAGGCTGCAGATTAGCTAGCACACAGACACCCACACACACCAGTGGACCATTTTAAAGCAAGGGGGCGGATGTCCTTCAGACTAATTAGGAGATTAAAACAATGGCAGGTAAAAGAATAATCACACTATGAGAAGAGGGGAGAGGAGAGCAGAGGAGAAGCGGAGGATGGGGAAAAACAACAAAGAGCAAAATGAGAATTAGCATTGATCTGCCAGTCAATAGATAATTTTAAATAAAGTAATTGCCGCCTCCCAAGTTCTTGCTGACCTTTGTTGACTAGTGAAATCGATGCTGTTGAATCTAATACAAATCCGAGGTGCGGCATGTAAACACTGGTTTCTATTATGGCCCTAATACATTATCCTCTGTTAGCTACCACGCCGTGATAAAGACAACACGAGGGGAAAGAAAAAAGAAAAGATTTACAATTGATTCAAAGTAAGTGTCACAAGGGGATTCTGAGATGATTGTTTCTCCCTTTATGTCTCTCTTTCTCTCTATTTACACACTGAATATTTCTTCAGTAAAAGATGGTCTGTGAGCACAGATGTCCTTCACTCGCTCATTTGAGCACAGGGTCTCTCTCTCTCTCTCTCTTTATTTTTCAGTTTCATACATAGGAACAAACACTGTTGCTTTATTCTGTCCTGAAGGCCAATGCATCTACAGGAAATGATAAATCTAATAAATCCTAACATATTGTATCTTTAGGTCTGGCATCCATACTAATAAAAATACTCTACAGGTGGAGGGTCCAGGTCCAGGTGCTAGATATATTTTCACAATGCCGTTATATCATCTATAACCATTCTTAAACATCTGAACTATTAAATTACCCAGACTCAATACGCTTGGAGAAATTTGTCTGTATTAGCCCCATGATATCTCTTTAGTAGCAGTGGGCAGTGCACAGTGCAGCGCTCAGGGACCAACACCACCTCTGAGGCCAAAGCCTTGGTCAGGGGAAACACCAGGAGTTTTCTAATACCTGCATGTATGTCTTTTGTGGTGGGAAAGCATTGGTGTATCCAGACAAACACACAGAATAAAATGCACTCTGCACAGAAAAGCCTCATTTGGCCCTTGTGGGATTCAAACCCAATACCTTCTTGAGCTGCTAACCACTGAGCTACTTTGCTGCCCTATTCACATATATTTCATTTTTTATTAAAATTCCTATTGCTTCCTTTAGGAAACCGTGGTCATTTTATATGGTTGGTAAAGGCCTCTTTCCTCGAACATCAGAAGCTTCTGCTCTGCTCTAACCTTTCGCCCCGTGACCTAAAACAGCTGGGTCAAACATTACTCCTTGTGACATTTATTGAAACAACAGGGTGGTCAGTTTTATTTGTTTGGGTTTCTATTGAGTGTAAAACTTGAAGCCCTCAATTCCCAGGCTTTTGCACCAATATGAAAATATTGCATCCCTCTCTGCCCAGCTGGACGGCGGCACACCCTCGTCAATAAACACTAGTGGATTTTTTGTTGGCCTATAAAACCCTTTAATGGTTTAGGCAGAATGAAACTGTTAGCCAAAAGAGTAGGCTACATGGAATTGTAAAAATATAAGGTTTCCATGCAATATCCTTGTGTAAAAGTGCCAAAGCATCAGTCACAGCCATGGTGTTATGATTTATGGGCTGAACAGTAGTTGCTGCTGAGGGGACAAATGGGATATTTGATGAGCATGACCACTGAGTAAAAACAAACCAAAAAAATAAACGTTGCTAAAACTGAGATATAAGGCAGATATTGAGATAAAGGATAAAACATTCAGAATACATTTTTATTCAGAGGGCCTCTTACCAAGCTCTGTGCATAAACAGAATAAGGCTTGAGGTTATTTATGAAAAGTGCACAATGTTCAATCCGTTTAGATGGACCAACAAGTAATGTGCCGAGACATAATCATGATTTCAAACAGCAAAATCAGAATTATTTTTATTGTGTATTACACCTAATTCTAAAAGACCTAAATGATGTGTAAAATTGAACTGTACAGGAATGTTGTCATGACGTGATGTCACATGATAACAAGTAAGAAAACAGACTGCAGTACAGATTAGAAAAGTTGCTACGATGGACAATTCTTGCAATGAAGTGGTTACAGGCTGCTTATTCAAGGGACCTCCCGTTCACGGCACACACAGAGAAACAGAGTGTCCCCCACACCACCACGACACTCCATTTGCTAAAACAAGACACTGTGGTGATATTTACCCTGACCGCCATCTCCTCGTAGAAATTCATCTTCATGATAAAATATGCCGCCTGTGAACACAAAGGAAAAGATGGCGTTACATCTTGTCTCCCAGCCCTCTGATCTGTCCACAGCAGGCGTCAAAGATAAAGAGCTCTTTATACATAATACATTGCACAGAGGCAGCACAGATAGGGCCACTGTAGAGGGGAGGGAGGAGGGAAGGGGGCAGAAAAAGAGAGAGGGCAAGCAAGAGAGACAAGAGGAACAAGAGAAAAGTCGGGGAACGGAGAGAGATAGAAAAAGAGAGAGAGAGAGAGAGAGAGAGAGACAGAGAGAGAGAGAGAGAGAGAGTAGTTAGCGGGACTTTGTATCAAGGGGAGGACGGTACTCTCTCAATACACCAACGCAGACAAGGGCCAAGAAAATCTATGGTAGTCAAGCAGCACGCTAATGGAGATGTATGACGGCCAAACGCTCTCCTCTGGATTTCATAATCAATGACAGCACTGCCAGAAGTGACAAACAAAAGGCCAGAGAATATTCAGCGGCGCACTCGATGAGGTGTCACACGCCGCATGTGCCGGTCGACCACTGGGGGCACATTTCAGGAGCAAACTGGAGAGTCGGCCATAAAAGGGATTCATATCTCAACACGTCTTTTTTAATAACGACAGGGAAGAGAGGGAGGAGAGGAAGGGGAAGGAAGACAAAGACTTGAAAGGAGGTTGTAAATTCAGCTTGATGTTTTGAGATGAGGCTTTGTGCACGTCACATTACACATGATAAGGGCCGCAAGAGTGAGAGAGAAAAAGACAGACAGAAAGAGCGAGAGAGCAGAGGGAGAAGAGAATCTCTCAGGGCTAATTCAAAATAGTGCACTGTGGCAATTTTGAGTGATTCAAATTAGTGCTCGTCTGTTTCCAAATGAGACCAAACAGCCTCTTTTTAGCCCATATGTGTGTTGTGACACATCCTTCATCGTTTATTTCAACACCCCTCAACCCCACCCCCACTATACACCCCCCCCCCCCCCACCCCCTCCTTTCCATTTCTTGAACGCCTCCCAAACGGCGGCTGGCAGTTATGCTTTAGCAAACAGTCAATTTACAGGCATGATAAATAGCTTGTTGTGATACGTTTACAAAACTCAATCCAGGGGAAAATTATACGTGAGAGCGCTGGGTATTGGATCCGGTATCAACAATCTGTTCAATTAAGAAGCAGTTGGAGGCAATATGCTGAAAATGGGGCCTTGTTTTACTAAAGCACACACATACACCCACACACCATACACCCCGACTCCTCTACTCTTTCCTTCTCTCTATTCCTCTTCATACTCTTTCTATATACATCCCAGGAGTTACAAAATAAATGGAATTCCTTATCATATTACATCATATTTCCTAAGTGCTAATTTCCCAAGGTGTAATGAGTGAATTATATCTCTTAAGGGGTCAGACACAGGGACTAAGGAATATAGCAATTGAATTCTAATGCATGCTATCATTACATAATCAATATATCTATAGCTGTTCCAGGGGCTGACTTACCTTCACCATTTGTCTGAAACGTGCCCTTGCTGTGAAGCCCCGCCATATCTTCTGGATAATGATTGCTTTCTTGTGCAGATGGCTGTAAAACAGTCATTTTGACAGAGGACTGGATGTGTATTTTTCAGTAGTAGAAATGAAGGAAAACAATGAAAAAAAAGTTATTGAGATACACATGGAGGGATGGAAATTAAATTGTAGATTTCTTTGTTCAATCTTTAGTCTGTTTATGCACATGGACATGATTTGAGTACAAAAAAACTAATCCGATGAGGAAACAACAAATACAAAATATTCCTGTATGTAATGCAATTTAATTGATTAAAACATAAAATTCACTTAAATCACTACTGCTATAATGAACTGTGATCTCTTTAAAAAAAACAAAGAAAAGCCTGGTTTTGTTTTCTGCATACTAATGTTAGGTTGGAAAGGACTTCAATTAAAAGGTCAGGGAAACATTACACTTACAAACACACACTCTCACAAAGACATACACATACAGAACAAACCTGCTCCTCCAGGCTTTTCGATCATGTCTGATGAGCCTTTCACCCCCTTTAGTCGGCGGCACACATTTGTATTCATCTTCAAACATACTCTAAATGCAAGTCCACTGCGATGCTCTGCCTCCAATGAGGCCATCAATTTCCAAAAGGCCATTCATATGCCCAGAAAATCAATGCTTATGGTAGGGATAGCACAACCCCGGAGTTGCACTTAGGCAGCTAAAATTGTTGCTAATTATCCACTTAACGCATTGATCAATTAACTAAAGTAATCTGAATTAACCTACTGTCTGGAAGTTTGTCTGCTGACCCTGCAGAATGGTGCTGGGGTCACAGTACAGGAACAAGCACAGAGATAGAGACATTCATTTCTCTGTGTGTGAAAGGAGCGCAGAGTGCAAGCGACATTTATTCCTCTAGGCCATTTGCAAAGCTCTAGAAGTGGGATAATTATGAGAGTGAGCTGGTATCAGGGTTTCCCTTGAAATTAACTCTTAAGGGTCCTGCCTGAATGTTTTTCAGCCCCTGAAGGGAAAAGCAAACCTAAAATTGGACTATAAAATATTAATTTTGAAAATTTTATTATTATTACTCTATTTTTTCCCTCCATGGAATATGGAGTACCAAAAGTCTATTTTTCAGGTTTACAGATATAAATTGGACAAACACACACTCACTACGCATAGACATCATACCTGAGGTAAGCCCGCACCTTGCAGGCTCTGAACCAGCTCTGAATGCGGGTGGCGGCCTGGCTTTCCTTCTGTCTGTTCTCCTCTGCTTGGCTACAACACACACACAGACACATAAAAACAACAGTGTATTGTAAGTACATTACCTCAGTGTGATGCTCTATCTTAACGTCTATTAACATTCTATAGAAACAGTATTACTGTCCGTGCTTTCAAGTGCGCAGCCGGACTTTGCTGCGTTGTTTGCTCTGGAGGTGCTTCACAATTTCATCATCTTCGTTATGGCACCGCTGCCAATGCATGCTACGGTACAAACATGCTAGCCTTTGTTGACACTACGGCTAAGGTTAGCTGGCTAACGGGTGTAACGGTTTGGCTTTTGCTGCCAAACCACTTAACGACCGCCACAGTGGTTTTCATATCTGAATAATACATCTGCTCATATATAGGATAAATACCTGTTTCTGTAGACGTATTCTTTTAGGAACACTTCAACTTCACTTTGTATTTTCAGCAGCTCCGCCATGCCTACTCAGGAAAAAGTTTACCTGTTGTCTTGACAACAAGGTGGTGGAGATGCGTTCAAAGTATCTAGAAAGTAGGAATTTTCCAGTCTAACTCAGTGATAAATGCTTACTTCACTGTTCCTGTGTACCTGTACGTTTTACTGTGACAAAACAGACGCTTTCAAAAACATCTTGCTTCGGTTGATGTCAGTATCCATATTAATCAAGATTGTCGGTGAGGTTAAAGGCACCTGCTTAGTTTATGTTACCAGTCAAGATGGAGTACTGACTGCAAAAGTTTATTTTGTTTGTTTTATCTTATTTCCAAGACATTAACTGACTTTGCGCTTTGGTTGGGTTGCTGTGCATTTTTCAGCAAGTTTTGTTCTGTTGAATCACTGAGTATTTTAACATAAAGCAGCTCCCTTTTCCCCTTTAGACTTCAGTTTCTATTGAAATGGATAACAAGATGGCATGGCATTCCTTCCTTAGAGTTTTATTTACAGACTTAAAGAAACAAAGACTAATACTTAAAAATATTTTAATCAATTTGGATTCCATTAAAAGTTTATATAAACATATATTCTTAAGCACTGGGCCAGCACACTGCATTTTAAAATCTTTTTTTATGGAAACAAAGAATAGGTAGAAAAACCCTTGTTTATGATTTGCTATTCTCCAGTCTCCATAATAAATGATAAACACCAAAACTAAAGAAAGACCTTGGTGTCCTTAGTCGTTCAAACGGAAATTAAACCACATGCCATCTTGTTTATTTCTTCCTCTGCTTCTTCCTCACTCTTATCTACTGAAGCCTACAGAAGCAGAAATGCAGTGTAAATAATATAAGGGGATGGAAGATGAAAGGGGAGAAAGTCCCAGAAAAGACATTTTAAAATGCCTGCTCTCTGGATGCAGATTGTGGATCTGAGTATTGATCTGCCAGCTGCCTCATTTTTTCCATCCATCCCTCCATCCATTTCCCTCCTTTCCTGACGTTATCACCCTTCATCATACAGTTATCAGTTTAATTCTCCCCACACTTCCTTCCTTCCTTATTTCCCCTCCTCGTCACTCCTTTACAGCCATATTCACCTGTCAAAATGATCACCTCAGCACAGTGTGTGTGTGTGTGTGTGTGTGTGTGTGTGTGTGTGTGTGTGTGTTTGTACTTGTGCATTTGTGCATGGAAAGATGTCTGTCTGGCCAATGGTCAGAGGAAAAGACTGTCTGTATTATAAATGAGTCCTTAGAGACAGGCAAACGACAAAGAGTGAAAGTGAGTGAGTGTGTGTATCTGCATGCTCTTTCATGTCTGTGCACCGGCATTCCTGCTTTTCTGAGCCACGCGACGTGCTTGTTTAAGTGTCTTTTTCCGTCTCTCCGTCTTTCTCTCAGGCCAATTTGCTGTCTGAGGGCCACCACAGTGGTGAAGAGCAGTCGGCAGACGTCCTAGGTAGAGTTATGGCTGGAGGGGCAAACCCATGGTCGCTCAGCCCATCCATCGAGGGGCAGCAGGAGGGCGGCCACCCTGGTAATTACCGGAGAAATGTTGTTGTGACAAGACGTATGAACAGTGTATGTGAGTGAGAGAGATTTTTAGGGAAGTGTTGTTTTTGACAAGACTGTAAGGACAGCTGGAAGCCATTCGTCCTGCCACAACGCTGATTAGGTGTCACCAGGAGTGTATTGTATCTGTGGGAGAATGACACAAACAGGAGAGCTGGAGCACTTCATAAAAAGACATGCTGTTTACACACTGTCTAATGACCCACTTCTAGACCCAGCCAGACCATCATCTTCTCCACACCCCTCTCCTCTTGTAATGCACTCTTCCATCAACTTCCTCCCCTTTCATCTCTTTTAGATATCTTCTCCTTTCGTCTCTCTTGCTCTGCGCTTTTGCCTGCTCTCTCCACTTTTCTGCTTTCCTTTTTCTTTCTCCCCATCCTCTGTCCTTTCTCAGTCAAAACATTTTTGTTGCTCAGTGAGGCAGTAATTCCTTATCCAGGATTACCCACGTATACCCTCTCTCTCCCTCTCCGTCTCTCCTTCCATCTCTCCATACGGGGCATGTCATTTAACATGCCTCCAGTCACCTCTCACAGTCAGGAAGCTCATCCAACCAGTCATTCTCCATGCCCATTGTTCCTAAATGAGGGCCATATGCGCTGTGGCCAGCACTGGTCATAAAGACACACACACACACACACACACACACACACACACACACACACACACACACGCCAGTGGTGATACCAGTGTCCATGGGTGAAAGTGTATGCGTGTGTGTGTGAGACTGTCACACATTGCTCTGCACAGTGCATGTGTATGAATCATTATTGTGCGTGTCAGTGTATGAGTGATTATATGTGAGTGTCTGTGTGTGTTTCTGTGTGTGTCCGTCTGTCTGTGCGTGCATGTGTGTTCCTACAGCCACAGTAGGGTGCGGTGGATGGAATGCGTGTTTCTCGGCAGGACCAGTTCGGCCATTATTATTAAACATCTGTCCACAGCACATTAATTCCAGCACTCTGACGCATCCCTCTCTGCCCAGGGATCACTTAATTGAAATCCATAATGACTCTTTCTTCTCTTCTCTCCCACACTGAGCAAAGTGAAGCTGGAAAATATATTTTAGACAAAAAGGAAAGGTTTCTATCAGCCATTATGAAATCATTCTATCACCTCTTGTCATATATTTTTTTACAGCCTGAAGGTACCACACAACATCTTGATTTTGTGTAAAACAAAAAAATTATGATGACAGTATTTCCTGATACATTTCACAATTTGGCCAAGTTAATGTGTTGAATTGTGTCATTTTGTCTATTTATTAGTCTCTGTAGTTTCAATAAGATAAGGGAAATTAAATAGAAAATAACAAACATAAGAAAAGAATTGTGATTAAGTGCATAGTTGACAAAAGATTAATGATTACATTGTCTATAAGAATCAGTTAGATTGAAGCCTTTGGCAAAAAAAAATAACATGTTCAGCTCAGATTTTTGATTGTACCGTTATTTTGGTCCCAGGCAGCTCAGAGGATCAGCAAACAAAGAAAGCGTCAGGGCCTCGTTGTTTCCTTTGCACAAAGCTTATCTTTCATTTTTGGGTAGCTTACTTAATGATGGCACCTGATGCAAACACCAGCTCAGCATTTTCAATGTCCAGCTCCACATGTTTGCAAAGAATCTGTCTCAAATAAATAACTAAATGTTTACATTTTAATAGGCCGTGGCTAATTCTGTTATGTTAATTACAATATAAAAAGAATATGATTTGTTCAGTACTGTCTCTTGATTCACACATTTCTCAATGGGACAGTTTTTGAAGGGAAGATATATGAATCATCATGATAACCACAAATATGTTCAGAATAACTTTATTCTCATGTTAAAATTTAGGACAAGGGCGAACATAAAAGGAGGTAATTTGTTTCTCCAAAATGAGTTTAGTGGATAATAAACTACTGACACTGTTTTCATCAAAGTTTTATTGAATCTTTTTTATAAGATAATTGAGGGTATTTTCACCCGAGGCCTTATTTTCCCAGTTTTTGCAACGCAGACAATTAAAATTCCCCATCACACGGACAAGACTAACTCCAAAAGGTGATTAAAGCACCTCCAGTTTGAGCTGATGCCATCTGTGTGACACTAAAATGTTGGTGAGACTATCAAACTCAAACCAAAAGCTCACCTAGAGCCTGAAAAGGCCCGAGGCTGGCCCCGGTCTTCTATGCAAATTGCTCTCCCATATTTCCTACCTGGGGCCGCTGTTACTTTTTACAGTGGTAATGCTTTTAAACCAATTTGAAGCCATCTCTTTTCCCTCTCCATCCCACCCCCTCCCTCCCACCTTTCCTCATTCCCCATCCTAATATCCTACTAATGGATAAAAACTATGATTGTGCCGGTAGAGGAGAAATATCATACCTTTATTAGCTCACCTATACCCGCAGAGAGAGGCAGAGAGAGAGAGAGAGAGAGAGAGAGAGAGAGAGAGAGAGAGAGAGAGAGAGCGAAGTAATGAATTGAGCATTGTGTAAAATAGTTTAATGCAGGGGTGGTTCATCATTATTTGTGGCGGATTGCGTGCAGACAGGGGTGATCCATTAGTGTGGTCGTTTCCATCTGTGTATGCGTGTCTCAGTGTGTGTGTGTGAGTGCGAGTGTGTGTGTCCCACCCAGAAGGACATTCGCTGCTGCCGGCCCCACTGTCACAATGAGAGATTCATCACCCCCCCCACACACACACACACAAACACGCACACACACACGCACAGAGGCTACAGTACACATGTGGCATTATTGTTCCATCATTACTCCTCTCATTCTTCTTTTCAACAATTTGTCAGTTTGCTGTCTTTGTTGACACACACACACACACACACACACACACACACACATACATACACACACACAGATTCATATGGCACGGTGTTTTCTGTGTAGACAGTCAAGGTTAGAATTACAAACATTAAATTAGATTTGAAAAAAGCCAAAACAGGGCATTAAAAGAAATCTTAACATTCCAAAACTTTGCTGTGGTTTGGTTGCATCTAATCTCTGAGTGGGACAATAATCAAACGTCTGTTATCCCTCTGATAATATTCTTATGGTAGCATTGTATTTACTGCAAGGTGAGTTGAGACTTACTGAAGCAATGTTTAAGGAAACTGCAGTAATAAGAGTTACACTGACTTAGAAAAGGTTTTAATAATACAATAATACAATTACTGTCATAGAGGAGCAGCTCAGAATCAAGTTTAAGTCAAAAACACGTGCATATTATGCATCAGAACAAAGGCTTAATGAACGTGGCTGCAAGAGTTTCTCACAAGTTTCTCTTATGGCATTTAATTTTTTGTTATATTTGTGTATTCATTCAATTTTTTATCAAGAGGAAGGAAAAAGGAGAACAGCAATCAAAGCGGAGGAGAAGAGAGTAAAGATAAGGAGAGACATTTCTGGTTGCATGATTGCCACATCTGATGGTCAGTCCTTTACCACCACACATCCACACTCACAATCACATTCTCCTTTCAAAATAAAACCCTCAGTAGTTTAATGGAATGTAGATTTTTTTTTTTTTTTTTTTTTTTTCCCAGGGACTGGATATTGGAGAGGGAAAATAAATCATCCAGTGGATACTCTGATCATGGCAGGGTGTAGGCATGCATCTGAGGATTCTCCATCTTCTCCCCCTCTGTAGCACTTCACCACTTACACTTCACTTGTTCTTTTCATCTGCCCCTACCCATCCGCTATCTTTTGCTTGCTCTGTCTGGTTTGCATTACATACTAGCTTTATTGTTGTCTGTCTGGGCTTCTTTAATTTCTTGCACATGACTGTCTCCCTTTCTCTCTCTCTTTTTCCTCCTGTTTCTCTGACATTATCCCTCCATCTTTCCACCCCTGCATCTCATTCTTAATCTCTTTCTTTAAATAGACATGCTGTACCCATCTGTCACTTAAAGCACAAATGACACATAATATATCGTGTTAACAGCATTGGCAACAAACTGTAACTAGGCTTGCAAAAATCTCAAACATGGATTTAAAGTTCAGGTTTTTTTAACAATCCCTTGATCACTCACACACCCGAGAAATTCCATTTGGGAACTGTGGGATCACTCAGCTCTCAGGATAACCTACACAATGGAAAATAAAAGGCACTGAAATCAACCAAATCTCTTGTTGTTCTGCTATTCCTGGAGCACAACTTTGCACGTACAATTATGACATCCTGAACACACCCTGCTGCTTTTGTGTGAAGTATAACAAAGCTTGAGTATGCTTGCATGTATGTGTATATGTGCTGTCACCACATGAGCTAGTCTATTTCTCTTTGCTCCCAGCTAATTGGTTGGACCGTGAGAGAGACAGGCTGGAGAGGTGGCTAGACCTGACAGTGAGTGTGTGAGCGTGTGTGTCAGATGTCCTCTGGCATGCCTCAGAGAGCTAATCATAACCACACTGCAGAGATTAATGAAGTCAAGAGCAATCAGCCCTGACACACAAACAGGGACACACACACATACTCGCATGCATGCACACACACGGGAATGTATAGTGGTTCTGGCTCAGATACATTGGACCTTGTTCAGTTGAGGCAGTGGCATGTGGAGTGACTTTATGATTAATTGAATCTCTTCTTGTGTGAACATCTGTACGTACATATGTTGCTATTGTCAAAGTTCCTTTTTGCATGCTTGCTTAACTTGTGCTCAGCCCCCCTGGAGATTTTTTTTTAATTCCTGTGGCATTAATGCATATTATACTTTATGAGGAAATGCAGAGGACTTCTACCACAGCTACAGTAAACTGTGGATGATGAACAGATACAGGGTTGAAGCACTTCTGATACTATATAAAAGCAGGACAGATTACAGATTAACATCTATGCTTGCTATCATTTTAGTCTAATACATCTAAAGCCTTCCTTGATGGAGTACCTCAACAAATAAACTGGAGCAAGGAATTGAGTGGCTGATTTACCAATAACTTGTGGAGCTACAACCTCAGTGCAGACATAAATGCTGATTCAATTCACTGTATTTGCAACTTCTGTCTCCTGTCCAGACTAATACGAAGTACACTCTCAGTTAATGAATGAATTGTTTTTTGGGTGATCAGGACAAAAGCTGCAATCTCTCTGTCTGTCACACCCTCACTGACAAAACAGAGGAGATAAGTTAGCAGTTGTTCACCAGCGGGACACTTAAACCTTCTCAAATGCCTGCTGGCACTGCTCTGTCAACTGGGCTGGATCTCCCTTCCAAGTGAGTCAGGAGACTGCAGTCAACACCAAAAAAGTTGAGAATGAAGCACCAACAACCAGAAACTGTGCCAGCTATGTTAACCACCTCACATCGTTTTTAAGACTGAGCCTCAGGCAGGTGGTAATGGCAATGGACTTATCTAGCTGGGGGCACACCTGCCTTTGAGCCAGCAGGTCCCCCAGACACCAAATCTCCCCCCGCCCAATTATACAGTTTTTAGGGGTTGGCCATGAGTCCTGCCTTGGGGAGTCCAGGACCACAGCCACCATCTGCAGACCCTGCCCCTTGTTGTCAGCCACAATGATGACATCATCTGCCTGGGCTGCAGAAAACACATTGTGGTGAAGTTATTTGTCCAGAGACTGCTACTGTGTTCCACAGAGGGCCATGCAGACATCCCCTTCAGTCCTTCACCATTCTGTGTCCCCTCAGCTGTCAACCACTAAAACTCTGTTCACTTTTTCTTAGGGGTTACAGGTGCACAGAGGAAGTTATCATAGGAGTAGGAGTTATTATTAAACAGTTACTTGTGTCTGGGCCCAGGAGGTGTAGTGACAACAGTGGTCACAGAAAAACAGATTTCCAGTCTCTCTGCGTGACAGATGAATAGATGTGAGCACGGATTACCAATGAACGACAGCTGCAACTCTAAGGCCACACCAGCTACTGCCTCAAATCCCAGCTTGATACCAAAACCACACCCCGCTGCCACAACAACCATCATCCCTGTGGATGGATCGAGCTTTTCTCTTTGTGAATTATCTTGGAATTGCTCAGCCTTTATCTGAACACAGAGAGAGAGAAATAAAAGAGAAGAGAAGGGGGCAAAAAGTACATCGAAGTCCTCTGTTTCAGAGCACAGGGCTTTCAGCTCAACATAAAGACCTTGACCTTTGGCCCCTATGGGCCCCTGTGCATGATTCACGGGCTACAGAGGCCCCTGATCCCATTTATCTGTTTGTGGTGTCTGTGGGTGTGGTTGTGGTGTGTGCTCATGTGGGACTGTACATTATAGTATGTTTGCCCTTGTGTGTGTAATGTTAGGATGTGTGCATGCGCAGGCAGAGCCAGTTTCACTCATGCATTGTGTGGCTATAGTGCTTCTCATGGGCTTGACCATCAGTGTCCGGCACATGAAGTGTTGGATGTGTCGTGTGAATGATGTGTGAGTGTGCCTGGTAATTGCTCAGTCATAACACAAAGTAACCCTGTCTGGCATCTTAATTTTGGATTCTTTTCAGTGTGTTTATCACACTGAGATAGGGTATAGTGGCTGCCACATGACACAGTCTGCACTTGACTCCGGCCGTGATTTTGAATGTGAAGTACTTACTGGTTGCCAGTGACCACACTATAACACGCATCAACACACTTGCATTTGTGGTTCACTGTGTGTGTCCAAAGAACTTTGACTAGGTTTGGCCTTTGGCCATTATCCCCACTGATGGATTTGTTTTTCCACTCCCATTTACTGCTAACTGTTTGGACCTTTATTTTAAAATGCTTTTAGAACGTATATTGTAGACATGTAAAGGTAGTCTACTAAAAACACCAAAATAAGATATACATATAAAAATATAGCTTTTTCAATTTGTTAAATAAAAGTAACTCCCTCCCCAGTACTCCAACTTTTAAATTGTATTCCCGATCTTTTAACTACAGAAAACTCTAATAGTGAGCATAATGTAATCAGATTACAGTTATATAGTCCATTATTCTCGCGCTCTGCCCACCCGTTCTTCACACAACCAATCTAACTTTCAAATCAACAGAAATCAGCCGTGGCCACAGGTGACTGGCCTGGCCAAATAGCCTTTTATTTTGTGAGCGTGTGTTTGTATGTGTGTGTGTGTGTGTGTGTGTGTGTGTGTGTGTGTGTGTGTGTGTGTGTGGGTGGGGGGGTGGTTGGGGGTGGGGGGGCTGCTGTGTGTCTTTTGTTTTGGATTTGGAGATTTAGATAGAGGGCATGGGTGTCCAATACTGAAGGTCCCATGATTGCACTTAGCAAGGTAGTCTTTATTTCTTTTGGCTGTTCACACATTATTAGTAGATGTCTTAACATATTCGTTAAACATGTTACAACCCCATTTCCAAGAAAGTTGCGACACTGTATAAAATGTAAATAGACACAGAATGTGATGATTTGCAAAACGTTGAAACCCCCTTATTTAAAGCTGCAGTAGGTAACTTGTATAAAAGTCATTTTTGTCATATTTGCAAAAACTGTCCCTGTGCCCAGACAGCACTACATGAAACATGTAATCTGTGAAACAAACCAACTCCATTGGTCCCACCTACTGCTCCTGTGATCTCCGAGCCCCACCCTGCATGGGCTCAGGAACACTTCCAAAAACCATTGTTTGTCAACACAGTTCATCTTTGCATCCACAAGCTGAAACTCTACCACGCATAGAGGAAACTGTATATAAACCAGATCCAGGCACTTTGTCTGGTCCCAAGTCTTCTCGCTGGTGGTCTAGTTTGCTTGTAGGTCATATAGAGGTGTCAGTATTAAATTGAGACTGTGCCACAAAAGCCTCCTTGTCATGTGTTTAAGTAAATGACAAAAGGTTGAAATTGTTACTGGTTAAAAATGTGACCACAGCGAAAAATCTAACATGCAACAGTAGTAGAAAATGAAAGCACATAGACACATATATAAACAAGATGTAGAAAGGGATGCAAAACAAACCCACGCAAATAGACACCACATAAAGAAAGATGATGATCTAGCTTTAAATAGACCAGGGCAGTAAACAAGACAAAAACAGCAAAAACTAAAACATCTCATGAGACCGAGACAAAGACAGCTAAACACGAGCTAGACAGAGCAGAAACCAAGCTGTTGGTACTAAGGCAAACAGTACATCATTTACAGGCATTACCATACCAACTGATAGCAGAGTGAATGTGTAAACCTGATGATGATGTGCTTGTCTCTTCACATGTCAGAGGCAGCAGCAAAGGTCACTGAGCACCGAGGAAGTATGAGGCTTTTAGGGAGGAGGAAAACACTAAATACGCCTAATCCCCCGTTTATTTGCCGCATGGATGGTTAAAAGCTACTCTCTGCCTCATAAAATTAAAACCAAGCGTGCACCGAACTGTGGAGAAGAGGCATGGATATAGAAGGAGAGCAAGAAATGAAGGGAAGTGAAAAAGACTTTGATGATGAGGCGAGAAAGATAGTGAGATAGAGAGGGGAAGAGAGAGGGAGGTGGAGAAAGTGTGGAGAAGAAAGGGGAATTGAGAGGCGGTGATGTGCAGCTCCAAAACATTCTTTAGCAGAATGAGCTGTCACCTGTACCTCCTTTTCCTGGCGATCTATGGTTCACACCGGCTGCCTTTGATTAATACATCCTACCTAAATCATCGAAAGTTCCCCTTTCCTTCTTACCCATAAAATGCAATACACAACACAAATCAGCCCCTTAAACAGTGAAGCCGGATAACAATCGGAAAATAATGCATCTTACCTGGGCCATCCCGATAAATTGTTCCTTATAACACCCTCCCTTAAACCAAAATCAATTCATCCGCCTCCAATTTTTATTAAAATCCCCAGTAATAAATCTTCCCACAATGTTTGTTCATCTGTTTTTTGATACATTTATATCACTTTCAGTTATGCTCCAGTGTTTCCCCTGCCTCCACAGCGTAAAATGGGAAAATCTATTTGGGGCCAATAGAATAGTTAAAGGGGTGTTATGGGTGCCTGTTCTTGTGGTGAAAATGGGTGTCAATTTATGTGTGACTGTGTGTGTGTGTGTGTGTTTGTGTGTGTGTAAATGGAATCAATAAATGTGGCAGTGTGGTGAGTAGAAAGCACCCTTCCCCTTGCCTGTCTGATTAACCCACACCGCTGAAAACCTGACAGCTATATAACAATATTAGAGGTGTGTGTCTGTGTGTGTCTATGTGTGTGAAGGTGTTTTTAGATGTGTGTGCGCGCATGTGTGCCAAGTCCATTTGAAACTGCCTTTGTCTTTTCATAAAACCTTCAGGGTACATACACAGCCATGTTCACAGGTACGAGTGCTGCTGTGGTTTGTGTGTGTGAGCTTATCTACTCGTGTTGGTGTGAGAGTGTCGGCAGGCTGCTCGTCAGCACGCATCTTTTTCCTGCTGCATTTACTGGCAGTGCGCCTCAATACTGACATTAAAAAAAACGACCACCGTGCCTTTTATTTGACCTGTCAGTCACCCAAAAAGCCTAAATCGATGTGAGCTTTCATTAAAATACACCTTCAAACAACATTCGTTTCTGTATATTAACATTGTGCTTATGCAATATCTTTATTTCAGTTAGAGTGGCAATACTGCTGAGTTACAGTAATTATGGTCTGTCCATAAAGTGGAAAATGTACACTGTGCACATTTTAGGGGCTTTCCATATTCACTTGTTTTCTTTGCTAATGTCATTGTTTACCCTTGTTTCCATTAAAGGCAAATGATCAAAAGTGTTATTTTACCTAACAAGACAAAAAAAAAAAGAATAAATAACACTTTGCTGCAGTAAATTATGCTGAACTTCAGTGTGATTTCAACTTGACAAAAAGCTTTCTTGCCCTAATTGTTGCTGCCTGACGACACCTGCCTGTGGCTCTGTGGTCACTGCTTGTCAACTATTGACACCTGCCCCTCATTCCCTCATTAAGCCCAGAGTTCAAGGCAGTAGCAACAGCAGAAACAACAATAAAATAAGACAAGCGATACGTACAACAGTGATTCTTGTATTTATTTGTGTGGTTTATGAGAAGTGGTGCAGCATTTTGAGGACTCAGAGCAGTGTGATAGAGAGGTAATGCAGCAGGCTTCATTACCCAGTATGTTGTCTAATCTGAATGATCTATTATGAAGTCAATTAACAAGAGCAGACAGAAAGTAATGGCTAACTTCATCTCACTTATCAGAATGACATTATTGTATCACTCTGCCGAGCCTTGACTTAGTAACTGTCAAAGATCAGTGGATTTGAAAAGAGGGACACGAGACTTAGTGTCGGAAGAAGTGCTCAGATCTCCTACTTCACTGGAAGCACCAACACATTAATGCAAAAAACTACTTCATTCAAAATCCTGAGTAAAAGTTTAAGTATCAAAGTAAGTACAAGAGTAAGAGTACTGCAGAAAACTGACAGGTGGATTATTAGATTGTATTATTTTTATTTATGATGACATCATGAATCGTTTATCTTTTATGGTTTTCAACAGCCATCTACAGGAAACCACCTGAGAAGTGGGAGAAATGAGAAACTTTTTACATCCTGGCTGCTGGAATAGTCGCCACATTGACATCAAAGCAGACAGAGGAAATTACTTTTTTCCTCCACGTTCGCCATTTTCTCATTTATTTCTGTTGATTGTTCACGTGTCTGCATGTCTTAAATATTTGCTTTTCTCTGAAACATCTTTGAAGTGAAAAATGCTGAGTAAATAAAGTTTTTCCTCCACGCTCACTGTCTGGCTATTTATAAATTTTGTCTATATTTATTTTACCAAGTTCAAATCACAATCTATCTGTTTTTTGGCGTGGTAATGATGGACGATGCAAGAATTCAGACAGCAGAATACAATAGGAATACAATACAATAAGCCTAATCGCCTGCATTGTCTCATTTGGTGGGTGATCAATGAATACTTTGCACAGTGCTGGATCAGTCAGTGCTGAGAAATGGAGAGATGGGCCGTGATTTATTCTCGGTGTTAAAAAATAATTTGTTTGGATTGATTAACGTTAATTAATTATGCTAATTGAGCAGGATGAAAACAGATGTCGAGACTGCCCTCCTACTCGGTAAAACTGGTCCTTTAATTACAGATGCTATTGGTTTATCTAAAAATAACTCATAATACATGCAAGTGTTTGCACACAGTACACACACGGACACAGACGGCCACACACACATGCACCCTCACTGGCACACACACTTCTATTGGGTTCACAGTGACGGAAACGGAGGATGCAGGGAAAGTTCTGATTTTCTTGTAATATTTGCTAAAGTCATACTCTTATTTTGAAATGTACACGCACATACATTGAACTTTGAACTTCAATCCGTTTTGTTTGGTTTTTTTACCTAATGTTTGTTTCCACCCAAAGTAGCCCTGTCAAGATATTTGTCAAGTGCAGAACTTAACTTAAATTCAACAAAATCATTGTTTTTGATTGCTTCTTGCTTTGTTGATGTTTCTGTGTAACTTTTTACTGTATACTTCTTGCTTTGGCAGCAGCTTTATGCATGCATCCAACTCTCTGTGTGTACAAAACCGCCGTTAAAAGGAACGCTCACAGTTTAGTCATGAATATATTTGCCTGATTTGTGTGCAACCTTTGAGAATTTTGCATTCAGACGGTGTTTAGAAAATGTAAGAGGATGACAGTTTAGCTCAAATTAACCTTAGATACACTGCTGTGAGTGTTGAGTTGAGGAGAACTGAACATAATCCAATGAGAAGTTCTCACTGTCTTGTTAAAAGTGTGTGTGTGTCTGGGTGTGTGTGTGGGCATCAGTGTGTGCGTCTGTGCTATGATCAAACAGATTTAGTTCCTATCTTTCTCAACCAAACCCTTTGTGGGTGTTTGTGTGTGTGTGTGTGTGTGTGTGTGTGTGTGTGTTTGAGAGAGAGCATGCGCATGTATGTGTGAGAGTATGTGCAAGTATCTGTGAGCTCAGATGGGGCAAGAAGCTGCGCTGAGCCTCATGGATTTGCTGCTAAAGTTTGAACAGTTTTAAATTAAAATGTATTGCCCATTCTCAATGTATTGATCTCAGGCCCAGCTGTGTCAATACGCCGCCCCGGCTATTTTTCCAATAACTTATAAAGATCTGCCAGCCAGGCATAAATTCATTACATAGCTCTGAGTTTATATTCTCTCTCTCTCTCTCTCCTTTTCTCCCTTTATCTCCCATCTTTTTTCCCTCCCTTACTCTCTTTTCACCATCTCTCTCTTCCTCCTTTTACATTTTCTTCACTGTCTTCCTCTGTCTCATCATCACAGCTCTCATTCCTCTATTTCAGTGTTAACTCAGGAGGCTGTTTCTGCTGCTGTTTCAGGAGGTTATTGACCACCAGCACTCCCTGTTGGGATTATGTCGTTGCAAAAAAAAAAAAAAAAAAAGCAGCCCAAAGGGGACTTAACTCCACCCAACACTGAAACCCAAGGTGAAAACAAGCAGTGATCATTGCTGTCTGAGCTCATTTTAACCCATCGTTCTTCAGTCAGAATCACAGTGATTCACTGCTTAGTTTTAAGTAACCATTTAAAAAATATATATATTTAGTTTTCCATTGTTATCTTTGCAGCATGTAAAGAAATTATTAAGTGAAAAGTAAGAAGTCCACCAGGAGTTTTCTTCACTTTATGAATAAGCTGAAAGCACGATGCTGTTTGTGGGTGAGATTCGATGAAAGTCTTCAAACTGAGTTTACCTCAGTACCTTTCGCTGTACAAACATCAAGCAATTCGATTCTCTGCAGCCTTGGATCATTTTACACAGTAATCACTCCCCTAACTTTTCCAAACTCTTCTTTTCTCTTGCCACAGTCAGGATTACATTTCCTCTCGTCCCGTTCTCCTGTTCTTTCTTTTCTTCTTCCTTTTCTTGCCATTCTTCCGCTCCACTCTTCTGTCCTTTCCCATTCCTTCTTTCTGCTCCTCTCATCTCTTCCCACCTTCTCGCCTTTTCTTCTCTCCTCCCTCCTCCTTCCTCAACTCGTTCCATCTCTCTCCCTAATCTCCCCCCACCTCCTCTCATTGTCAATACCTATCTAATTCCACTTTAGCACCAGTAATTGGCTGATGGATAGAAGCTATGGATTGGCCTCTTCCTGATGACTGCATGACATTTTTCCCCCTCCCCTACAGCTGGTAATACTAATAGAATTCCAAATCCGCGGCACTGGGATCCTGTCATGAGTAGGTCAACCGCTGTGTCAAGGTCCTATTGGAAAGCCAGCATCTAACATCTTAATTTAGACTTAGCCTTTTTTCTCTCTATCTCTCTCTGCCTTGCTGGCTGATCACTGTGTCTCTGTTTCTGTAGTTGTCGCTTGCTATGCACCTCTGTTATGTTGTCCGGTTGTTTATCGTTGGATGTCTCATTAACTGGTCATGCAAATATTTTTGCAGTTTGCTTCCTTTTTGGATGGTTAGGTCAACTTGCCTCGGCTCGCTGATGAAGATTTTGTTTGTCTTTAATGTTTTGAAATTGTAACATTTCAGTTTATATAAAGTTTGCTTGACAGTTGAGTAGAAATGTAGCATCTGTCTGGAAATCAGTCAAAAACAATATGCATAATATTGAGTACTTATTTTGTAGTTTTCTTTCACTTCAGGCTGCAGAATTAACTTAAATCCACTTGCTATCATGTCTGGCAGGTTTCTAAATTCACTCACCAGCTCCTCACACATTTCACCAGTCAGTTTAGAATCCGGTGCCAAGTCACCTTGTAGACAAGCTTTTTTAAAACATAGCTTTTTAAATGCATTTTGGCTTTTTGTCCATACTCAAATGCAGTTTCACTGAAAACAAATCTTTTGGAATAGTCCCTCCATGATGAAGATGCTCAGAAACTCCCATTGCACTGTTAACATGTAGACAGGGAAAACATGTTTTAGCTTGTAATGACAGAGTGTGCTTCATTATCTCTTTTGTTTACCAGCGTCATTGCCCAATCGCTACTGCGCATGCATTTGTGTAGATCAGATTCTACTGCCTGACCGGTGGGTTAACATAACCCTAACAGTTCCCAAAATAGCAGTGGTGCTAACCTCGCTGACAGGATTTTACATCCTTACTCATCCACTAAACTGAGGAACAGAGGCCTCAGAATGCACCAAGGAGGTCACTGCTGCATAATCCAACACTCAGACCACACAGACCGTGCTGCCAAGGTCTCTGGTTTTAGACGAGACAGGCTGGATCTCCAGTTGCAGGTAGCCTACCGATAAAAGCTGATATCTCATTGGTCAGCATGGCTTTAGCTTTAGGGTTATATTGCTGTCTGTTGGTTTGGCATGATCTTCAACTGTGTCTTTGTGCATTTTCTTAACGGAACGGAGAAACTTTGAAAACATGAAAAACTTTCATTCAGCCCTCAACATTTATCTCTGAAGAAGATGAGCTACTTAGCTAAAGACAGAAACACTAAAGGATTTTAGATTATTTTGTCTATCTAAGACATTTTCATAGTTTTCTTTCTAAACAAAGCTCTCATGCAGGAGACACAAAAAAAATGGGAACTTGCTCTAAAGCACCACTGGTGATCAAAAACTTCACAGCATACCTTTATCACAGTACAATACTCATGTACCATCAAACTTTCACAAAAATGTACAGTTTGGGTTCAGTGTAAAAATACATTCAAGAGTTCACCTGAAGCTAATATGGGTCTGCAGCTGCCTGAGACTTAGACTTAGACTTAGACTGTTTCTTTATTGATCCCATTTTGGGAAATTATTCCATTGCAGTAGCAATTTAAACATACAGACAAACACAAATATGAGTGTTCCTGCATGCAGTATGAGCTGTTCCTGAAGCACAAAAAACAGGAACCTACATTGTCACCTGCTTAGTTTAATTTTTCTTGGATGTAAATCAGTATTTGGAAAAGCCAAAATTCAACAAAGTTTAAAAAAAAAAAAAAAGAAAAAGAAAAAGAAAAAGTGAAGAACAGTGCACTTACCGTCCTGGAGATATTGATAACTCACCCTCTAGCGAAGTCAACCTGTGCATAGTGTGTGTTTGGCATTGGAATTATTTGACTGATGTTTTCTTATTTGATGTTTTGCTGTTTTGTATCCTGCTGGTCTCTTTGTTCAAACACACACAAGCGTACCTTTGTGGGTGCGTATGGGCTTCCCTGTGTTTGTGCGCACATGCTCGTGTGCACAGGTATGTATGCTGTACATCGAGGCATGCACACGTCTGGCAGCACAGCTCATTTATATCTGTCTATAGACTTTGAATTGAATTTCTGATCAATGAAGAGGACACATCGTTCCCTCTCTGGACTATGAACTTCAGCAGCTGCCAACAAACCGAAAATTTATTGGATTAAATACCTCTGGGCACGATCTACCTTTGTGCTGTTCTATCTATCTATCTATCTATCTATCTATCTATCTATCTATCTATCTATCTATCTATCTATCTATCTATCTATCTATCTACACAGATGTTGCGATTCTAGATCCAATCACAATTACATTTATGCACTATAGTAGCCTTTGTGTGCTTGTGTCTGTGTGTGTGCATGTGTGTGTGCATGTGTTACAGTGATGAATTGGGGAAAAGAGGCTGGCTAAATCAGGTTGTCATGCTAATTCAGTCAGCTGACTGCATAATGCAATGCATCAGGGAGACGGACTGAACTTGACCTGTTAAACCTGACCTTGGCCTCCCTCTTTCTCTTTCCCCTCTCGCTCACATATGTGGGTGCAGGGGTCGGCAAATTAAGCCAATAAATCTGTTTCGTGTGTTTGGAGCTTCTCGGGTAAGACGGTGTGTTTAACGGTATAGAAACAGTGTAAAATGTCTTCCACACATGCAAAAATATTTTGATAAGACTGAATATTTAAAGCAGAGTGCACTGTTGCTTTAGTATTATAGTATGAAGTGTTTCTCTTTAATTTCCTTCTGATTTTTGGTGAGCTGCACCTCAACATTTAAAGATAGTGTGAACGGCTTTTAATTACCTTGTTTCTAAAGCACTACTCGGTTGAACAGCATTTTCTATACACAGCAAGTAAGTAGGCTCAGTTTGATGCTTGGTTGATTTTGTTGACCTGGCATTTTGTTTTGCATGTCTTTAGCTGCTCCTTTGGCTGACATGTGAAATGAAGCATGTCAGTGGACTGCCATTTAGTCATCAGTAATGTCAGTATTTGCTGTGTAGGAATTGATTCTGTGAACTCACTGAAAAAAAAAAAAAAAAACCAGTTTGGTGTTTGATTCCAGAGCTGCAGGTTCGAAAGGTGCCAGAAGGTTCTGTGCATGCATGTTATGTTATTTCTTCACATGTAAGCTCAATTCCACACAATGTAAAGACAGAAGATCTCTGTTCAGTGCTTGTTTTGGTGCATTTTTTTTTGTGTAGATCCAGAAAAGGTGATAAAAGCCTATCCAGTTCATTACAGTCATTAGGATACGCACGGCTTATGAGCACATGAGATCGTTTTAAGACTCATGCACCTCTCTGTCTTTGACCTTCAGGTCCACAAAAAGACTGTGATGAGACAAACAAATTATACTGCTGAATATCTCATCCTTTAGATAAAAACTCCCTCATGTATGAAGAAACAAATGAAATGATAAATAACTTAAAAAATAATAAATCTTGAAAAATACACAATCAACAAATGGTTTGAATCAGTCATTCACCTGAAGTCAAGAGTAACGTTTGTTTATTTTAGGCTGGTGTTAGAAGGTGGGGTTACAAGCCTGTGTGGAATGTCCCTTTAAATTATTCAAAGCCCAATCAGGTGTCTTTTTTCTCCTCTGATCTAAAGATGGGTATCAGAGGTCATTCATTCTTCCTCACAGGGTCACCTTTCCCACTTTTCCTTTTAACACTGACACTGTCCCGCACTTCCACTCCCTATCTCTTTCACTAATGTTATATAGGACGCTGTCATGGTCACATGCTGGCACATATGTGCACGCACGCAGACATTAAGACACAAAGAAGCCGTGTGCATATACACACATGCATAAACACTGTCACCTAGTGATGCACGTATGGCATGCACATACCTACACACACACACACACACACACACATGCACACACACACACACATTGAACAGGCCATCGTGGCTCCCCTGCAGTGAGCTCTATTGTGTGTGTCAGGACATTGTTCATTCTCCTTCTGTGTTTCCATGTATCTGAATACCTCCTGACCTTCTCATGGACTGCAAGGATGTGAGGCATTATTGCTCCTCATGCACCTTGCTTTTGTGCGGTCCCAACAATAGGTGACAAAGGTGGATGGCAGACTGTGGAGAAGGGAGACAGGGAGGAGGTAAGGATACTGTTAAGATTTAGCTTGGTCTTTTGACTTTGCGTCTTTCTCCCTTTGCATAATAATGTGAAATAAAATCTGTAAAAAATGCATCATGTAGTAAGTTGTGTTGAGTCTTGTGTAGTTCATATAAAAAGTAAGCATTGCATAGATTGTAATACAATTTTATTTATAGTAAAATGCTGGATGTGACAATGG
This sequence comes from Chaetodon auriga, assembly GCF_051107435.1. Classification (NCBI taxonomy): domain Eukaryota; kingdom Metazoa; phylum Chordata; class Actinopteri; order Chaetodontiformes; family Chaetodontidae; genus Chaetodon; species Chaetodon auriga. The sequence continues at coordinate 14,665,571 of NC_135074.1, read as the reverse complement.
TACTTACTGTAAATAAAACTTGTAAATGAGAAGAAATACAAACAGTGCATGGAGATTTCTTCCACAAATGAAGCAGAGCAATAACTTAGTTAATGTTTGCATTGTTGCCTGTGCACACACCTTCTCGTCCACGTGCATAAGTATGTGCAGTTTCTTGCGACTGTGTGTGCATACTTTTGCATAACACAAACATTTGCTGCCTTGTGTGTGAGATCCTACGTACAGTCTGTGTGTCTGTGTATGCGTTCTCACCGCTGGGGGCTTGTTGTCAGAGCTTCTCTCGACTGGCCAATTAATTATGATGGCCTACTTATGATGTGTAATGGGATGATTTATTAGTAAACACACAAACAGAGCAGGGACACAGACAGTCAGGTAGCAGCGCTGCATTCTGTGGTGTGAGATCATGTACTGGGGCAAGATCACAAGCCACCTCTGGCTGTGTCCTACTGGATCAGAGTGAAGATACACTGGAGGAGCCGTGCAGCTTCAACAAGTCCAGTTTGGAGGCGCTGACTGATCTATATTAAACGACTGCTCGGTGGACACACTATTTCTTTTTAGCTTTTCAATCTGGGAAAGTCAAGTGAGCATGTTGGTCTTGTTAAGCAGTGCCCTGCTTCACACACAGTACGCTCACATGCACACAGGAAACCAGGTTATTCAGAGGAATCAGGTTATGCAGGTAACTGGAGAACACGTTTACGTGCTGTAGTGTAGTTTGTTTTAGTGATGCAAGAAGACTGATGTGTGTCAATGAAGAGGAGGCGCACAGCTTCTCCTCATGTTGTGAATGAGCCTAAATCTTATGAATAGTCACATCTTCAGGAAAGTTATCTAGATTTTAAAAGGCCGCTTTTTTTGTGTTTCAGTTTCAGATCAACTTTGAATTGAATTATTTTGATCTCGAGGTTTTTTTTGTGTAATGTGTAAAAATGAGAAACTCACAGCAGCACATGAAATGTAGCTGATCCCTCCAGTATTCTTTCCTGACGGGAGAAACCAGGTTTCTGTTCACAAGATATTTCAGTAATCTGATTACTGCAGAGAGCTGATTGTAACGAGGTTATTCAAGTGCATGAAAACTGATTCACACGGTTACTTGCATTCACCACTTGGAGATACTTTATTCAACCAGTCGTCCTCTGCCAGCCCCTGGTTATATTCAGTGCCTTGCTGGGGGGCACTTTGGCTGTTGTTGCTCAACATTATCTCTACACACACTGATTCAAACAGTTATACGTCTGCTTCCTTAACTTTCAGACCCAGGCCTCCTGTCACTCTGTCTGCATCTTTCTTACCGTCCTCTACCTTCCTCTTCTTCAAACTTCCTTTTCTCTGCCATCTTCTTTTTCTGTTAACTTAAAATATTAATAACCACATGTATGTTATCTAGAACCAATCCTCCACCTCTGTCTGTCAGGCTCTGTTCTTCTGTTGTTTCAAATCTGGAATTTTCACCCTGCGGTGTGTGTTTGCTAGTGTGAGAGTGTGCACCCAGCGCTTACACACGTGCATGTTTCAGAGTGTGTGTTTGGACAGTATGTTTGTGTGTGTGTGTGTGTATGTGGACAGCATTAGGCGTGGCTGGTATAGGTGCAGCGGGTCTGTCCTGGTAGCGAGAAGAGCTATTCTTTTTCCTTGGCTAGCTGTCTGACTAGCTGGGTGGGTGTCCTATTTCTGGATGACACACACACACACACACACACACACACATACACACCAAACCCCGTGCCCCCTCTACCATACGTTGTGGGACATAATTTATGATGGCTCTGTAACATATGGACTTTTCATCACTCAATGGCAACAAAGTCTCTCCTCTCAGTGTTACAGCATGTTGTCTCTCTGCCTCCTCTTTCTCATTTGTTTTCCCTCATCTCTGTCTCTCTTTTCTATTTGAGTTTTTCTCTCCTCTGCTTTTATTTCTTTATCTTCCCTTTTCTGTGTCATAGGTCTCGGTCTCATTTCGCAACTTGTTCTCTGTCTGAGATGGAGGCCAATTTCTTTTCCTCATTTCAGCCTCTCGTCACACCTGGAATTCAAATCGAAATGGAGACAGAGCTTCTTGCTTCATTAAGGTTATGTAATAATTCAACTGCTGTAATTTTTTAACATGTTAAGTAATAACTGATAGAACCAGAATAGAAAGACATATTAGGAAGAAAAAAAAATAAAGTTAGTTATTAGAAAAACTTTTCCATCCCTTCCCGCTTTAATTTGCTCTACGTCCTTCCTGTCTCACGCTGTCTTTCTCTCTTTTTTTGTCTTTTAAGACTGCTTTTCTACTTCTGACCATTTTATTTATTTACAACAACCCTGACCTCTTGGACTCTTTTTTGGTTACCTTTCATTTTGAGAAGACATTTTCTGCCTCTGATGTTTGTTTGTGTTCGAGACATTTCTGCTGTGCGGTGATAGTGACGATGTATGTTTCTGATACAGTCTGCAGTGGCTGCCTAATAATTTGATGCGGTCTGTGTGTGTGTTTGTGTGCACGTGTGCTGGCATGGTGACCTCATCATCATGCAACGACCATGTCGCCATGGTGATTATAATAAAACACTTGCTAAGTGCATAAAGGCAGGGATCGTTACAGTTTTATTAGCAAACACACACACACACACACACACATGCACACAACCACATCATGGGATGTGTGTTGCACATTATATATCAACCTACCACACACACACACACACACACACACACACACACACACACACACATTGCAAATGTCTCCATTTTAGATTTATCATGCAGTCCTCTAGAAATTCTATAAAGAGCAAAGGTGGTGATTACAATGTTGACTAATGTTGATTTTTCCAGAATAAGTCTATTTATCATTGAGCCAGCTGTGCTGTTGGTATGTGACTAAGAGTGTGGGTGGTGTGTGTGTTCATCAATGTGTATATGTGTGTATATGTGTGTGTGCTTTGAGGCTGTGGAGTGGACTTGATGCAACAACAGTGAAGGCGTACTTTCATATTAGTGCAACAAATTTGAAGACAGAAAGTATGATTGTCTACAGACACAACAAGCATTATAATATATGTTATACAGTATTTAAGATGTTGAGTCTGAGCATTACAACTGCAGAGCACGCAGGCTGCGTTGTAGAACTGCTGTCTTGTATTGCATAAAAAATATAATAAACTGAGCCTCAGTTTGTCAGAGATTTGTTGATTATTTGTTCTCATTGTTATTGTTGATTGTCTATTTTTAGGCTTTAATTTGTGTTGTTGAAGTGTATTATGTGATTCTAAACATTTTAAATATATTTCTGTCTTTTACAAATGAGGTGGACAAAATATTACAAACATCTTTCAGTGTAGTGCACTGGAATAAATCAACATCACAAAACACAGCCTCATACGCACCAATCCATCACTACAAACACTTCAAATCTCACTGTCACATTATAAACCTGTTTAGCAGTTTGTTTTATCCGTACTGTCGGCTTCATGCAGTGCTGTGAAGGTTTTGAGTGGAAAAACCATAATGACATGGAAAAAATTCTATAAGAAACACAGCTAAAATAAAGTTGTCACATGACATAATGAGATATTTAACTTGCGGCCTTTGTATGTTGATGTATCTACTTTCCCATCCTGTACGCTTTCTTCTATTCTATTCTACTCAACTCTATTCTTACCCACCATGCTGGCACTCTCTGTAACTATTGATGCTACTTTGTCCCAGTGATGAAGCAAGCGGCCGTTGTTGGGTCGATGTGTGTCATTGTTATATTGATGTGAGGACAGACCCCTGGGGCCTGCAGCCTTCTACTCCCCTGAAAGCGATAAATCTATGGCCTGCTGTTCCCTGTACTGTACCCGGCATAGCTCCTCTCTCAAACACACACTCACACACACACACATCGAGTACACTATATATACACAAAAGGAGACAGGGGACATAGACAAAAAGGTAACTTTGTGGCCCTCTGTTCGACACTGAAAGCACCGTAATCTCATACACAAGAGGGTATTTGTGTTTTTGATTGTCTGTCTCGTCCATGGATTACACTTTTTTTTTTTTTTTTGCCTTGTGTGTGTATGCGTGTGTATGGATAAGCAGGCCTGTGTTCAGTTTCTATGAATCATTTTTAATTCCCTTCAGTCAGCCAGTAGAGGCCACTCACAGCATTCAGTACAGACAGACAGCACACACACACACACACACACACACACACACACACACACACAGAGAGAGACGACAGCTGTCCATTACAAAGCAAGGAGAGGTTGGACAAGTGAGAGCGCAGGAGGGAGTGGAAAAAGAGCCAGGGATGTATGGGACGGGAGAAAAATTAAAGCTAAAATCAAGTAAAAGCAGAGAGGAGGGTCGATGGAAAAGAGGGGGAATGATAGACATGTAGAAAGAAAGGTGGAGACGGAGCTGATGATGTTGTGTCTTATTTTGTTTGTTCCTGTTTATTCCATCAACTCAGTGTTACTCACAATCACAGCTTTTGACTGAAGCAGAGAGAGAAATTGGTGAGAAATTGGAATTGACGCTCATCCAGTTTATCCCGGCGAGGAGTGAACAGGGGAGTTTAGTTTCCCGCCGTCACTGTAATAATACACAGCACTGCTGTTATTGTTCATTCACACTACTGTAACATATCAATATATATTTTTCTCCATTTCCTTATGGCTGTTTTTATATCGAGTACTAGCTGCAGGTGAAGGAAAGAGATTAATAAACAGAGGAGAACAAGCCAGAAAGGCAAAGCTGTGTAAAGGAGGAAGGAGAAAGAGAAAGGAATGCAAAATAAAAAGGGAAAAGGAGAAAGTCCATAAAGTGAGAAATGGATCATCCCTCTGAACAAAGTGCTTCATCTGATCGTATTGATTAAAACTGGGAAATGCTGTGTGTGTGCAAGTGTGTTTGTGTGTGATGAGCACATGCAAGCTCTCAAAATACATTCAGGTTTTGCCCTCATTCTGTGTTACATTGAAAAAAAATCTGTTACAGATTAAATATGTTGTCACCAGTAATGAATATGGTAAGAGACAATAAGATAATACTAAACACTGTTTAAGACGTAAAATACAGTATCATTGTTTAAAGATGCCAAAGAATAAAAATGATGTAAATTAAAAATGAACGTACACTTTCATTAATCCCTCTGTTCAAAGATAAATAAATCATTTAATGTCTCACATTTATTTTACTCACATCCTGACATACGTTCGCCTTAGTGTGCTGCAGTCAGCGCACACAACTGATGAAGGAATGTGTGTGTGTGTGTGTGTGTGTGTGTGTGTGTGTGTATGAAAGAGAGCGTGTGTGTGTGTAATCTGGGGGTTTAAGGGTGAAGTCGCAGAGGATAGTTAATGAAATCATCTTAATCCTAGCTGCTCGCTTCTCTCCCAGCAGAGAAATCTTCATTTCTGTGGCCTCCTTTCCCCTTTACTCTTTCTTTCTTTCTTTCTTTCTTTCTTTCTTTCTTTCTTTCTTTCTGTCTGTCTTTCCTCTTTTTCTTTTTCTGTTCCTGCTCTCCACATCATCATCTCCCCCTCTTTCTCTTCTCCACAGCCACTAATTATTTCATCTTGAGCATGGAAAGGAGACGCCAAATCAATAAGTCTCCTCTGTGGAAGCTGAGGGGAGGAAGGATGGGGGAGGAGGAGAAGGAGACGGGGAGGGGCTGCCAAAAGAGACAGACTAAATGCTAGAATTTATTTTGTCACATCTTTGTTGTCTTGATATTTACAATTAGGAAAAAGCCCTCTGGTATTTAATTCAATTTATAGCTTTACAGACTGGATCAATAATAATCATTTAATTGATTTCAGGGTGAATAAGCATGACTTGCAAACTAGAACAGTTCACACTTTTTGCACTTTAATAATGTTTCTTTGCATTTTCCTTTTTGTGGCTCCACAACAGCTGAAACGTGACTCTGAATGAGCTTAATATGTTCTCACTTCTTCTGTAGGATCTTTCAGATTTCTCCATGTTTCCATACATTTCACCTGCGGTCACACGAGAGGAGGAATGGTTTTATGTATGATGCAGTCACAGCCAGTGCCGAGCTAATACAATGGGAAGAAGTGAAAAATGCACAGGAATGTCTTATAGAAAACTGCAAGTTGACCTTCATAAGGCAGAAAGGACGCAGAAGTTTGGAGGATTACTGATTCAATATTCTGTTGGTTATATTTCTTTCTGGGTGGGGAGTGAGTGGAGATTCCTTGCTGTGACTAATGTGATGTTTGTCGAATCCTAACTTTCTCCTGCTGCCCCCCACCTGCTCGCAGCCCTCACATGGACAAGTTCTTTCTCTCTTTTCAGATGCTGTTTTTCTTGATTCACTCTCTTTTGTTATTGTTTGTTTTGTTTTGGCTGTTTTCTCCTGACCGCCCACCTGCAGGTAAACAGGCAATTGTATTCTTGTGACCAGCATCTGTGTGTGTGTGTGTGTGTGTGTGTGTGTGTGTGTGTGTGTGTGTGTGTGCGTGCATGCGTGTGTGCGCACGCAGGTGTGTGTGCGTGTTTGCATGTCTCCAGTTCATTGCTCCTCCCGGTCCAAATGTGGTTTGTGATATTATATTTGTGTGTGTATGTTTGTGTGTATAGGTGTGCACGTGTGTGTGTGTGTGTGTGTGTGTGTACCTGTGGAGGTGCTATCTGTGCTCAGATAAGACTGTAAACCAGATTAATCTGGCGTGGAAGAGCTTGTCAGCAGGACCACTGTGCATGTGTGTGTGTGTGTGTGTGTGTGTGTGTGTGCTTGTGGGTGCTGCTCTCTTCTCTGCATCTCAGCCAGCCCATCAGGTGAGCCATTGGTTCCTATATTGTGTGAGCGTGTGTCTGTGTGTGAGTTTGTGTGTGTGTGTGTGTGTGTGTGTGTGTACGTGTGTGTGAAGGAAATCAACAGAGAATTCAGTATAAGTGAATGAGTGTGTAGGGTCCAGCGCTAGATAATGTGATCACGGCTCCATGTAACACAGCATGACAACCACTTGTGTGTTTGAGTGTGCATTTGTGTTTGTGTGTGTGTGAAACACGCCATGACAGCAGTGTCTCTCCATACCACTGTGGAGAGAATGGATTACTCTGCTCGAAACGCCAACCCACACACACACGTGCACAAACACACACACTCAGAAACACTCAATACTCATCTCACTACCAACTTCTGATATACACACCTACATCTGCCTGTACACAGACCGAGGGCATTCATACATGCCCTCGGTCTGTGTACAGTATTCTAAAAATTCTTTTAAAAATGCGACTCGCTGAAGGTTTAATAAACGATCGTTAAGATATATGACTCAGGATGCACAGCAGACACACGCACCTACAATCGTACTCGCTCGTCTTCTCCGTATGTGGTCCTCTGAGTGGGTTTGTAAAGGTTAACAGAAAACTGTGACCTAAAACATTCTTTAAATAATAACCTAAGTTGGCGTGCTGTAACGCTCATTTTACCAGCTGAGGAACAAAGTTTAATACTACAGCATAAAAAATATCAGTGTTAACACAAAGGTCTTTTCAGAGTAACTGTTTGTGCTGTAAGAGTCTGTGATGTGAGAAGACATGTTGTGAGATAAGATGCTTTTTGAAAAGTGAAAAGGTGATTTCAGATATCAGCGTGCTCTCCACCCACACGTTAAGAACAACATGTAGCTGCAGCCACCTCAGGTTGCTTGTCTTTTTTTTTTTTTTACCTCACCATTACAACAATTGCAAAAAGTTTGTGTGTCAAGATGTCATCCATCGTTTCTGTGTCTTTCAATATGAAATATTTATTTATGTTACACAGCCTGAAGTTACAGAAGATGATCTGGACTGAGCTGTTTCAGCCAAGTCCCAAAAACATGTTTTCACAAAGGCTGTTGCACTGACCACTCTGAGCTGTAGGGAGTGAAGAAGGAAGTTGAGTGACTGTACTATTTGTGGTGCTTTCCAGTAGAACAGGGAAGTCTGGAAAATTCAACTGGAAAGCCGTTAAGTTGGAGGAACCTCAGGAACATGACAGCTGCAGTGACACACTGTTTATTAGCACGTCTAACTTAGTCATTGTCTCATTAAATTTGTCGCACACACAGTACTGCCTATTTGCATCTGTACACACGTCGCTCTGGTGTTTGAACGCGTGAAATGCTGCGTTGTTATTCTTGTTTTCTTGGAGGTGTCCATCATGGTTTTCTGACTTCTTGTACTGGAATGCAATCAACTCAGGTATGATGTCATTCCCAACGTCTGAGGTAAATGGAACGTGCCAAGAGCCGCAAAGTCTGCAGAGGGATGAGGTTGGCTCGGATGAATCGGTCCTCAAAATGTCAGACTTTAAAACAGTGGAGCTCGTTCCAATAATCAGTATTGGTTTCTTTTAACCTGAGCTGTGATCTGTCCTAACCAAGCTGTTGTATTTTGTCCTGTTTTTTGGAGGACTTGTTGTTGACTAGAATGTAAAATACAGTTGTGTGGATCTGAACACTGTGGGACACCCGACATGCCTTTGTGATGCTGACTTTCCTCTCAAGCAAGTGCAGTTTAAGAAGTTAACATGTATTTTAATTTAGTGCAAACCAGGTAACTGAAATAGGTCTTCCATCCTATCACATATGCAGCCCCTCTATACATTTGCATTTCATCAGAGATGCTAGAGGCCACCTGCAGTGCATCGTGGGACTCTGTGTCTTATTCAAGGGCATTGCTGGTGAGAACTTTAGAAGTAATACCAGCATCCTCCAGCTGCCAGCTCACAGCCAGAAAACACCCCTGTCTGTGGCGGGGATCAACCCAACAACCTTTAGGTTATTAGTCAGCCGCTACATCCAGGCCAACCTAGGGAGACGTGGTGGGTGTGTGGGTGGGTGTGGGACGCAAGCCAAGTGTGTGTGTGTGAGTGTGTGTGTGTGTGTGTGTGTGTGTGTGTGTCTGTGTGTGTGTGTGTGTGTGTGTGGTTGAGTGGGTGGTGGGGGTGTTGCTTCCCCAGTGTAAGGAGCACACTGCATCTTCCCCGACCACTCTCTGACAGGCCTACATACATCACCACCCCCAACACCTCTGTTTCTCTCCCCTCTCCCTCTTCATCATCCCTATTCCCTCTCTCCCTCCCAGCATCCATCCACCTCTCCTCCCACCCTCCCTCTCACCTGCTCCCATCTCTCATGAGTGCTGGTGTCTCTCTCAGCTGCCCACATCTCTCTCTTTTTCTCTCTTTCACCTGCTCGCAGCCCCCCCACGCCTCTCGCCAGGCCTCCCTGAGTATCATTTACATCGATGATGCCTCATCATTACCCCTGCCCTACTTTATCTATCACCCAGCAGCTCGGCTATAGGGCCTATTCCTGCGCCTTAGGCCTTATTCCCATAGTCTAACCACTGAAGCAAGGCGTGAAAACAACTGACTGTTGTTTTCACAGTATGAGAGTCAGTATGAAGTTTGACTTCGAGATTGATATGAGTCTCCAAGAATGGGAAAGTTTAAAACATGAAACATCATTTTTAAGATGAGCTTGTCTTTGTTTTCTGCAGATGTAATTTGTTCATTGAAACATAAATAAGACACCTCAAAGAAAAATAATTCCAGTATGATTCTATCATTACTTCAAATGATAGTAGTGATGGACATTCACTGATTACTCAAATGGTTTAACCAGTTTTAACCAGTTTTAATTTTTATAAAACACAGTTAGTGTCTGTGGATTGACACAGGTCACATACTGCACACACTGTTTACTATCCGACATACTGTTTTGATACTATCCTCTACACAAAAGGGAGATAATTGCAGCGAAGTGTCTACTTAAAATTTCTGACAAAGCTTGAAAATGACACATGTTTATAAGCTCTTTAAATATGGTTTCATGTTCTATTACTCCTCTCTGGAGTTGACATTTTTGCAGCAATGATTAAAGGAAAACTGTACTGTTACAAAGGGTTAAAGCATCATCTCAGTCTTCAACCACAGATTGGGCATGTGGCAGGCTGAGCCTGTCAGACTCCTGGGCTTGAACTGTGGAGGCTCCACTGCACATCGTCCTTATGTACCAATGGATTTTAAGAGGCCGGCAGGAGCAGAGCAGAGTTGAGGTCATTTGAAGTTGGCAACATTTCCTCAGTGATGTGTAAATCCTCTGGATTAATTTATAATGAATGAGCATAAGACTCTGATGATGACAGAGTAATACTGCCCTGCCAATGTATACTTGGACCTAATCCTTTGAGTATATATTCCATACAGTGACAGGTTTACAGTATGTTGTCCATTTAATGAGGATAATTATGAAATGTTGGCAACACATGGAAATACACATTTCATCACTGACCAACAGTATACATGCAAAGTGTACAATATCTGCAGTCTATATTTTGTGGTAAATACACTTCTATGTGCAATGTGTGTGCACTCTGTAAGTACAAGTGTTAAGGTATTAATGTACATATACAGTGTAAGTTCCTCAGAAAACCCATGTAATTTGCCACACTGTCCTACTTGTATCTGCGTGAGGCTTTAATGAATAACACACCATCAGTCAGGGAAGAATCGCCGTACCTCGGACTACTTAGATAACTGCAAGAACTCACTGACGTATATTGACATACAAATTTCTCCTGGTGAGATGAGTAACATTACCTTGACCTTGGTACATTGATTTTTGCATCTTCTGCTTTTATTAAAAGAGGAATGGGATGTCCAGCTAGTATCACTCAACAGCAAAGTGTACTGAGGGAAAGTTGCGGTAGCTCAGCGGGCAAAGGACCTCGTCGCTAAAGCTGTTATGTGTCTGGATTATGACCTCTGCCAGATGCCATTCGTCCACATTTCCGTTAAGTTCAACTCTCTATCATTGCAGCAATGACCTGCATAAAAGGAAAATATGCATTGAATAAGCATCCTGGTGGTGCAAGCTACTGTACATGCTGTACTCACAGGTACAGCGATGGATTCAGTTTCAGCCTATGAACTTTGCATCAGGTCGTATTTTTGGTACATTTCTCATATTTCCTGGTCTTCTCCACTGTACCAACACACAATCAAAACACACAATCGAAAGCCTGGCATTATTTTAATATTCAAAGAAAAATCATGTGAAAAATGATTTAAAACTTTGACAAGCTAATGTGACAAAAGTCAAAAGACAAAAATGATACGAACAGAAAGCAAAATTGAATGACATGACATGCATAACAGAAAAGTATGAGTAAAGAATATGTGTTGGAGTTAAAAGTGATGGAAAAGTTTCGAACAAACTCAGTCTACCTCCAGGAAGGCTCCTCTTCTCTTCTCTTCTCTTCTCTTCTCTTCTCTTCTCTTCTCTTCTCTGACTCACTCTCTGCTCCTACCTTTGCCCTCATATCTACTTAAGCCATGAGAGATATCAGATCAGCCTGTGTGTGGATGGAGTGTGCAGGGGCTCTCTGGGTTAAGTCCCTCACTGTTGCTTTGCGCCGCTAAACCAAAGGAATCACGCATGCAAGTGCAGTAGAGGAGGACTTAATAATATGAAAGAAAATTGATTTTCTGGAACGAGATTTCTCCTTTGATAAGGTATTAGCTGGGAGGGGAAAATGTTGTGAATCTTCATTAAGAGCCTCTGATATGCACTGGGATAATCGCAGGGAGAGGAGTACGAATGAAAAATGAACACAAAGGGAAAAAGAAGAGAGTCATACATTAGGGACAGACGGAGAGAAGGAAAGATACGAAGAGTGAGAGAAAGAGAAGAGAGAGAGAGGAGAGAAGAACCCCCACCCACCCACCCACACACCCAACACGTATGCACATACTCGAATCAGAGACTTAAGCAGGAGTAGGCCTCCCTTAATAAGAGTGAAAATTGATTTCTTTCCACTTCCATAAGATGAGATCTAAAGATGATGAAGGTGAGGATTGGGTTGCAGTTCATTATGGAAAATTAGACTACATTCAAGCTAGCCATATATCCCTAATATATCTGGCCCGGCTTTATCCAACACTTCTTCACACACGCTGAACAAACAGACGGAGAAGTTAAGAGGGGGGAGCAGACAGGAGAGGAGCTGCAGGAGGAAAAGGAGGGGAAGATATGATGTAGTGTGTATCAGAGTAAGGCTGAGATAATGAGACAGGAAGACGGACTTGAACAAGACAGAGATCGTGGAAATCAGGTGAGGGAAGACAAACCAACAATAAAAGTAAAGGAGCCGGTAAAAGTAAGGGAGATGAGAGCAAACAGGCTCTCTCTCCCCCAGCAGCGAGTATTAGGCAGAGCTGAGGTGGGGATGAGAACAGAGTTAGAAGGGATAACAGGCAGACGGACTGACTGCGGAGAGGAGAATTGAAAAGAGCCTAACCTCAGCTAATACCACAGACAGAAATTTATGACAGACCAGCAGAAAACTATAGATCAACTGCAGTAAGGGATCCTTTTGTTGAGTCAGAAAAATTGCACCCACAAGACTAAACACAGAGCCGGACTGACAGAACGGAAAGTAATAGTTTGGAGCTGAAAGTTCAGTTCAGAACACTAAAAGCACTGATCCACTGATCCAGAAAATGAAAAAATAACCCCAATTAACTGCAACAGGTGAGCATATTTTTGCAGTTTTCTTACGACCGACTGAGTAATTGTCGCGTTTCACGGGACGAAGTGCGCCTACCTGACACTGTTAGTGCACGGCTGTGTGTGAACACGCCTGTCGTCATTATGAAATCTCTGAATGCGGCACGCAGACTGTGATGTCTCTGTTTGCTCTCTGTCTGTGTGCGTCTCTCTCTGCCTCTCTGTTTCAGCCTGCGGGCTGTCTGTTAATGTGTGAAAGCAGAAGGTGGAAAGGATCAAACCCAACTGACCTGAGAATAGTACTGACACCTTCTCACTCTCTACCACACACTGCCCGTGCGTGAGTGTGTGTGCGTGTGTGCTCATTCGTGTGTGCATGCTTGAGTGAGAGTGTAGAACACCGAAAGTAACCTGGAAGGAAATGTCACAGAAGAAAAAGAGAAATAAAGGAAATTAAAAAAAAAAAAAGAACAACTGAGAAGTTGAAACTACAAAGAGAGAACAAACAGATAGACAGAGTAACAAAGAGCATGACAGAGACAGACAGACAGAGAAACAGTGTGTGTGCATGAGAGAAATCCAGAAAGAGAGGCTCGGGGAGAGGATGGGGGAAGGTGAGAGGTAGAGAACATTTATTATGCCGATGCTTCATCTACAGATACAAATCACAGGCTGTTATCACACAGAAGCAAACCCTGCTAGGACCCTACACTTGGATCCATCTCCACCACGACACACACACCTGCACCTTGACACACAGATGTGCGAGGTGTGTGTGTGTGCGCGTGTGTTCTTAGTGATAGGATTATAAATAGAGCCGTGGACAGACTCTGTGAAAGGTGAGAACATCCAGCGGGCATTATCAGGGACAGACCAGCAGGTTTCTGTGAGTGTTTGTGTGTATCAGTATTTGTTTTTCTTTTCTTTTTTTTCTCTGTGTGTGTGTGTGTGTGTGTGTGTGTGCGCGCCAAGGTCTATGTTGCTGTTTGAATGAATTAATAAGACAGAGAGGAGGGAAAACACACCTGCGTGAAGTGTTGATGCTGCAGTTATTTAAGCAGCACAATAAGAGCTGTCACTGCTACATTTGAGTCCAGTTCTTAATTTGTGTTTGAGGGCAAAAACTGCTTTGACAAACAGCCAAATTGAAATTTCTTTTCTCACTTACGTTTACGGTAATAAGGTGGTGTCTCACAGCACTGCAGTGAGCTGAAACTCTGACTGTACATATTCTGCAGGGTGTGATTTTTACAAACGTACTAAAATGACTTTGTTGTGTAAATTGTTTTGATCATATCTAGAACACGCCGGCCGTTAAGTGACCCGACTGTCGTTTGAGTTGATCAGCCTTTCAGCACCATGGACAGCGAACAGGCTCTCGTGAAACACAGGCATTTCATTCAGAGCGAGGACTGGTTCAAGTCAGGTTCGGGATGGACTTCAGTCAAATTGTCAGTTTGAACGTGGAGCAGAGGCTCGTCGCCACCCTGCTGGTGGAAAGTCGGCCTCATCGTCCCCACCGCCACAGCCGCCATCCCGATGGCAAAGTAAATGCAGAGGCTTGAATGAAATTGGTAGAAATATGAATCGATGATACAGAAAAAGTCACAGATTTGTATTTGGTAATAATCACAGTTTTAAAGTTCATAATTATATTATGTTCTTATCAAATATGGGGAAATTAAATCAAAACAACAAATTACATCCAAATAAACAAAGGCCCTGATGGAAATCTTTTATAAAAGAAAACTTCATTATTAAATTTAAGTTTAATTATTTATCTCATCCAAATAGAAAATGATGAGAAACAAATTTTGACAAATGACATAATAATGCGCAGAAGAAACAAACACATTATATTTATGATTAAACACACATCCAGCGTTACAGCGTTATAGGTGTGTGTATAAACATGGTGTGCTGGCAGCAGTGCATCAAGATCTGCTTGACTGTGTTTGAGAGCTGTGAGAAGAAACTACAAATGAGGGGGGATTTTTATTATGTCTGACTGGAAAACAGCCTTTTTAAGGATTATCAAATGTTTTATTAAGGTCACCATGAAAATGAAGAAATCACACATGATCCCACATGTACAACGGAAAGGTGTTGAAGTGAAAGTCGATCCATTCACACACAGCAGAGCTATCTGAGCTACAGTCAAATGCATTAAACATCGACTGTTTAAAATGACTGCTGCTGAACCACCCACATGCCCACTTCCCATTGCTAATGCCTTCATTTGTACTGCATATTGTATGTCCTGTGTTAAAACACTGTGACTTTGAAAATGCATTTAAAAACTAAGGCACTGGCTCAAGGTGATTCATCTAATCACTTACCATGTTCTTGGGCGGGTGTTACCACACACACACACACACACGCGTGCGCACACACACACACACACACAGGCATATAATAACACACAAGTATTAACAGAGGCACATGTGCATAGGAGACCACCATGCATGCACACACCTGATTCCACTCACACACACTTAATAGACGCTCACTCTCTCTGGAGCGCCCAGTAGAATAATAGAAGACCTTTCCCCGTCTGTTCCATGTATTTATTATAAAACATAGGCCCTCAGTTTTGAAAACCAAAACAGCTTGACCTCTCCTCTCTGCCCCCTTCCTCCTTACCTTCCCTCCCTCTTAACTAACTACCTATAGCATATATCTCCACCGCCACCGCCTCCACCGCCACCACACCTCCCTCTCTGGGTAAAAGCGTATAATTTAGTGTTTAATAAGGGTGGATATGCGACGTCTCACTTTGGGGAGAGGGGATAAGGAGAGAGGAGAAGGGTGAGGAGGGGGACCAAGACTTCAACCTGTCTGCATTCAAAGAGGTGATACACACCAACTCTGCCCCCCACCACACACACACACACACACACACACACACACACACACACACACCTATTTCCCTTGCTTCCCCTGCTCTTTTCTTTTACTCCCTCGCTGCAGTCGTTAACAGGCCACAGTTTCCTGCTGTCGACCCCAGGCAAGTGTAAGGTTAAATACCTGAACTGAACTCTTCGAGACAGTGTGGGGGATGGGAAGACGTTTTTCTATTCCCATGTTTTGTTTTGGTTTTGGGTTTTTTTTCATGGTCTTTGGTATATAAACACATTGTTACACTGAGATTTGCTGGTAGAAGAATACAGGAAGATATAATGATATTATAGATAGATAGATAGATAGATAGATAGATAGATAGATAGATAGATAGATAATGACTAATATAGAATGAAATAAAGATAAAATTAAAGGAAGCCAATGAGTCAAAGATGTGAAACACAAAGATGAGGAGACTGAATGAGAAAGTCATGTCCAAACAGGAAAAGATGAGTTTTATTAAGCAGGTTTGGAGAAGAAGAGTCTGTATTGAAAAGGATGACTGTACTCATCAAAAAAGTGCTCTGACACCATTTCTGGTGGGACCCTTGTTGTTAAGAGTGTAGATAACAGTTTTTGTTGATACTCCAGTGGGGTAGAAGAGGTCAGGAGTACATTAGCTGAAATATATCTACTGTCAGAAAGAGAGAGAAAGAGAGAGATCGAGAAGGAGAGAGAGACCCTGGCTGGCAGCACTGCTGTCTTTTCACCCCTAATTCTTTCCACCTTGTTAGGCACTCTGCCGTGGGCCGGGCAAATATAAACACCCTGGCAGGAGAGACAGGGATAGAGGGGGAGTGGGGGAGGGGGGAGAGGCAGTCAAAGGGTATATAGGAATAGCAGAAGAGAAGGAGGGAGAGACAAAATGATGCAGATGAAGGTATGGAGAGGCGTAAAATAAAGGGAAGAGAGGAAACTAATATTATATATGATATAAAGATATACATATATTTGTGTGTGTGTGTTTGTGTGTATATACACACAAACACACAGACGTATACATACATACATATGTATATATGTATGTGTGTATGTGTATATATAAAAAAATTTAAGAGAGAGGTTTGACAGTTTTGTTGCAGTTTGATTTTTTTTACTTTTTTAAAAATAAATACTTATTAAATATATTACAAACTGCAAAATAATGCTGAATATTAAAATCAAGCTCTTTGCCCTTAGTTTGAGCCTGTGATTGTGTCCCACTCTGAGTTCTATGGAAAATATTAGCCACTGGTTGAAAGATGTCTTTTGGAGAAAGACCGGCAGAAATAAGACACCAGGAGTTCAGCAGCTCTCACTCCGTCAGAGTGTTTCTGCATCATATTTCAATGTACAATTAAATTTACTTTGAAATGTAAAGGTTTATGGTCTGATATCAGCGTGTAACTTGTAACTTGAAAATGAGTTTGTTGGATTCTTAGTTAATTACCTGTATCCACTCCAAGTTTCCAGAGTTGCTGTCCACAGAATTGTTTACTGGGACTGAATGAGGCCTTGTCAGTATGTGACAAAATACAATGTCCTAATGATTAAAGAACACAGTGGAGTTAATGTCTGCTTCTTCTGCTAGTGACTGATGATTTGTCCATACAGTCGAACAACACCATTCAGTTCACGGTATCGCCCAAACCAGCCAAACATACTATAGATGAACCCTAAGAGTGTAATGTTTTCCTGTAACCGACTCTCTCTTTCTCCCTCTCCGCCTCTCATTCTCGTTCTGTGCCACCCGTTGTTGCCCCCTGGTCGTGTGCTGGTTGTCGTGCAGACTTCGGCAGTATCGCCGTGGCGACAGAGACAGGAGCAGATGTGACTCTGGTTACCGGGCGTTTGGCAGGAGCACTCATCGTCACAGTGATGGAAATGCAGCTGGACGGCACATCATCTGTAGCTTTGCGGAGAGAGGGGTGCGTACGTGTGTGTGTGTGTGTGTGTGTGTGTGTGTGTGTGTGTGTGTGGGTGAGTGAGTGTAGATGCTTTGAGTTGGGGGGGGGGGGGGGGGGGTTGGCATTGGGTGAACTACCCTCACCCACCAGCGTGTGCACACAGACACAGACACACACACACTCACATAGAATGACCCCATGAGCCCTACAGGGACTGCAAGTGCACAGCCAGTAACCAGACAAGACGGGGGGTGGTGTGTGTGTGTGTGTGTGTGTGTGTGTGTGTGTGTGTGTGTGTGTGTGTGTGTGTGTGTGCGCTAACCAGGCAGCAAAAAGTGCCGTCAAACATACAAGATGTCTTTTTCCTCCCTGTCTGCTTCTCTCTCTTCTTCATTTCTTGAGGTATTTTCTTCTATTATGGTCTCTCTGTCTGCTAAGTTGGAGACAAATGGCTGTTTGGGGGCTAAATGTTTGAACTTGAGCAAGGAGACCCAAATTGACACACTTAAGGAAAACAGAGTCCTGAGGATATCCGAGAGGGAGAGAGAGGGAAGAGAGATTACAGATGGAGGCATTACTCAAGACATCTGTAATGTGTACACACCACCAAAGAAAACAAACATAAGAACTGGCCAGCGGACATTAACTGCTGCTGTGCTCATCCCTCCGTGCCGTCTCTCCATTTTCCCCAACAGAACTTCTTTTTCTATCTCTGGCTGCATTTTCATCGTCAGTCGTCTGTTTACCACAGACTTTCAGCAACGGCAACAAATACAGTGTTGAGCTGATACTTTCATGAAATGAAACTGATACTTAACTTTCATACTTTAATTCTCAGAGGGTTGAAATGAAATCTTTGGCAGACACAATTTTTGATGTGAAACCCCAAAAAAGGTTTGTGTGTGTATGTGTGGACGTGTGTGCGTGTGTGAGAGTGTTTCAGGAGTGTATGAACGTTTCCTTATGAAACACTTTGTGCTCGTGTCTGTGCTTGTGCAGTAAGAGAGAGCAAGATATAAACTAAGCTTTTGTGCAAACGTAGAGTATCTGTTATCTTTTCCATAGACTGTGTGTGTGTGTGTGTGTGTGTGTGTGTGTGTGTGTGTGGGTGTGTGGGTGTGTGTGTGTGCCTGTCAGGGGTGTGTACCACAGCGGTTTGGCAGTGGTCTGACATTTCCTGCTCTGACATCTTGTCTCAGTTCATCTCCCCTGCCAGTGGATGGACGGAAGCCCTGGAGGGACACACTAGCACCAGCGACGCAAACTTGTCTTTTCGTCAGCACCAGTGAAGAGCTCTCCAGTACATTAGTCACACACACACACACACAGATGCACACATACATAGGTTTTTTTTTTCTCCATACTCCTCTTTTTTGATGTGAAATGACACAGTGACTGTGAAGTGCAGACTGTCAGCTTTAATTTATGGCTATTTAATGATAAATTTGATGAACAGCTAAAGAACTAAAGCAATTTCTTTCCACTTCAATATGCTTACTTAATATTTAAAGAATTTCGTATTCATGTTTTACTGACCCCCTCCTCCCTTCACCTCATTCATTTTACATGCACGACAATATTAGTACTCGCAATATAACGCCTGTTAACTGCAGCCTCAAAAATTACCATAGGATTTAATGAACACTAACTTCAATAAAATTGAATGTCACAAACTTTTACAGATTGAACTTTCAGTCTTCAAAAGTGTAGGATTTATTAGAGAGATGTTGTTGAGGATTGCATTAGACTGTGTAGGCGTACTTGTACTAAGCTGTGCAGTGCAGTCAGCTGATTTTTGTTCCTTCTCTTTGCTGAGAAGACAGACTTCACCTGAGCAGGCAGAGCTGCTCGATGGACAATCTGTTGCAAATTAACTGCTCTGTGTTTAAACATGAACACCGTTACAGCAAGACGAAGAGTCTGAGGCCTCATGAGTGGCTTGAATGCTCTGAGCTAAATGCTAATGTCAGTAAATGCTAACATGTTGGTGTTTTGAGGGTATAACGTTCACCATGTTTACCATCTAAGTGTGGCGTGTTAGCAAGCATGCTAAGATTTGCTAATTAGCACAGGGTACAAGACCGCTGAGGCTCATGGGGACATTATTACATGTGAAGGTATCTGGTCATAAACCAAAGCTACATTTTCAATAATTGTTGAGACATTTCACATTGCACATCTCAACTCGTGGCCTGACAGCCTGCGAGGCAAACAGCGGCCATACTTTTTCACTTGTTGTTCCCCAGTCCCCAGTAGTATTTCTGATTTTTCTTCCACAGAATTCATGGTACACAGTAAATTTAGATCTAAGTCACATTAACAGACAAGTTGTCAGTAAGTCCAAAAGTCTGGATCATATGTTTTTACATCCATGCTGGCTAAGTGGAGCCAGTTGTCAGACTGCCGTCTCTACCAGACATGCCATCTTGAGTCTCCCCTCCTCTCCCGGGCTCTGCCATCTCTGCCTCTGTTTCCCCACCTCCTGAGTCTCCTACAATCTTTACGAGGCTCAGGAGAGCTTTGACATTCCTAAATGAAAAGGCTCTCTTTGCAGCACCGCAACAGCTGACGATTTATGACAACAAGGCCCCGCTGGAATCTCAGCTGCTGTCAGCCAGCATAATGATGTTTTGATATAAAGATGATTGGTGGGGCTGCACGCGCTGCACTGTGCATCAGGCCTGCGCATGTGCATATGTGTGTGTGTGTGTGTGTGTGTGTGTGTGTGTGTGTGTGTGTGTGTGTGTGACTGGGTGATTTAAGGTGGACACTCACGCTTCGTTTACTTGTTGTTGTCTATTGTTTAGCTGTTTACTCCTTTGGTTGCTTTTTTTTATTTGATTTTTTTTAAACTTGACATTTAGAGTCCCCTTCAACCAGCCCCCCCCACCACCACCCCCCACCCCCAGCTCTCAGTTCAGTTTTCCCGCCTTTGCTTCTCTGCCTCTCTGTCTTTCTACTTTCCTGCTTTTCCGTCCATCTCTCTACAGATCTGTTTTGTTTCAGATCATCCTCGTCTGTCTCTGCCCTCACGCTCTTGTCGTTCGTTTCTGTCATGTCAGAACAGGTCATTTTTTTTAACTTCCTCTTCTTTTTCATTCTTCTCTCCTCCTACTTCCCTCAACATCACCGCAACACACACGGTCACACACACACACACACACGCACCTCCCCCACCCCCTCATAGGTGACAGGCGTATAGTTTGCTATAGTTTCTATTAGAGGACCATTGCATGCTTGAGGGCCCCCACAGATTGGTTACATTTTGTTCGGCGGGGCATTAGTGGGCCCCGTCGAAGGGCCCCATCATCATCAGTGTGTCTGCCATCTTCCGGCGGTGATCTATGATTCGCCCATCAGACGTACATAAATCAGAGCGCTAAAAGGATTTCTACTCTACCCCACAACCCCCCTCCTGTTAAATTTATGCTGCCGTAAAAGAAAGGAAAATTAGTCATTGAGGAGCCCCCTCCTCTGTCTTTCTCTATCTCTTTCTCCCTCTCTCCACGCGATGTGTAGCAGTAAAAAAAAAAAACAAAAAAGAAGAGGAAAGACAGGGCGAACAATCGCATGCGGCGCCCATCATCCTCACCTCTCCTTCCTCCTCCCCCTCCTCTTCTCTCTAATATCATCATTATCAGAATCGTAAAGCGAAAAATAACACGGTGGAGAAAAAAAAAAAGAGTTTCGGAGAGAAGGTTCTGAGAGGGGTGAGTGTATTCCCTCCAACCTCTAATCCTTCTTCTTTTCCCCTTCCTCTCTCCAATCATCTCTCTCTCTCTCTCACACACACACACAAAATCAGCCTACTTGAATATGAGAGGGGTTAATAATTATCACAATAATGTGTGTGTTCTCACAAAAAAATGTTTTCTTTTTGCAGTGTGCGTGTGCTTTGCGACAGTGTTTTGCTGGTCTGTGTGTTTGTGTGTCTCCACTGTTGAATGCAAATCAGTGAGTCGCCCATGCAGAACGCCTTTCAAATCCTATCGCCGCTCCGTTCTGCCCTTCCACTCCCAGAATGCAGTGCAGCAAGGCAGACAGGTAAGGAGTGCGGGCACTGCGTTGTTGTGGGTGACTGGTTATGTTATTGGCCCACAATCTACTCATTAACTTCCTGCTTCTCTCTCTGTCTATCACCACTGTCTCTCCAGGAGAGGTTTGTCTGTCTGTCACCACATATTGTCGTGTATGTAAATATGTCTGCCCATCCGTCAGTTCATCTGTCTCCTGGTCTGCTCTTCTCATGTGACTCCAAGCCTCTCTTTCTCTCCTCAGCCTTGTCTTTCTGTCTCCAGCTTTGTATTAGTAATCTTAGCTCCTCTGCTGAGGCATATTTATAAGCCTTTGCATATTCCTCTGAGCTCTCTGCTTCATTACTGGTGTCACAGCTGCTCTGTCACACAGTTGCTGGACTCACATCCAAGAGGAGAAAAAACTATAGAAGAGTAACTGGATGAGAATGCAGTTTTATTAGAGATGCAGCTGTTTCAGAGCTCATTGTGGTTGCACACGAGGCCGCTCACCTGGTTCATACCATGTATTTGTAATGGTGCAGGCACAAAGTCATCAGCTGGTGACTTAAATCAATTAATTCCCTCCATCTAATGTCTGTTGTAAGTTTGCGAATCTTACTGTTGTAGCCCTGAAAACATGTTTCTGACCCCAACGCTTGATTGATGTATCATCAAATATGTTTATATACACCTCCAAACACCAAAAAGGACCAATAACTGTACTGTCAACTATATCCTCTGAGTTAACGAGAGACTACACTTAGAATGAAAAAATATAACGTGTGCGTGTGTGTGTGTGTGTGTGTGTGTGTGTGTGTGTGTGTGTGTGTTAATCCAGTCATCTGACTGTAGGCTTAATTGGCAGCTTGTTTAGCAATCTGGATCCTGCACTGGATGTATTGATGTTTAGGTGAACACACACACACACACACACACACACACACACACACACACACACACACACACACACACACACACTTGCACAGCTATAGTCATTTCTAGAGCCGAGTGCAAGAGGTTCTCTTGACAGTAAGAAAAATAATCCCTGTCTAAACAAGTCACAGTAGTGCAGCAAAGTAATGCTTTTAACTTGGGAACAATCTGAATAATCTCACAAATAACTGGCTGTAGATCTGAACCCTGAGCTGAAAATGTGACAGAACAACATTTTAAGACTGATTTTGGAACTCAACAAAAGATTAACCCCAGTGTTGAGGTACAGCAATGACAGGGAAGAAAACGTGAATATCTGAATGTAGCCCAGTACTTCTTTTCATTATTTTGAATGAAAAGAAAACTGTAATTCTCTTGGAAGCGGCTTCACCGCGGCCACATCCAGCCCTACACCCTGCCAAGCTGAATAAACTGAATACAATACTACCAATCACACTATAATAGGTGAATAATGGGCAATGATACACATTCTTAAGTGACATTTTCATGCAGTCAATAATTTCCTCCGCATCATTTTGGGTAATCAATGATAATTTAGAGTGGCAAGGTGTCTTGTTGTGTTCATCAACCACCGAATGACAGTTTGTCCTCTTTTATCCCCGCTCATATTTCCTGCAACTGTTCACCGCGTGACATCCACTCAGAGGGCCATCTATTAAAAATGCCATTAAATAATCAATAATCTTTCAAATCATATGATGCTGTCGGACTGTAAGGTGTCTCTGAGGATTGCCAGAGCAGGAGACCTGGTATAAATGCTGAATTTCACGTTGTTTATTACTATTATTATTAGTAGTAGTAGTATTCATTTGACAACTTACATAAAAAGAAAAAATCTGCTGCTACTAGACAATACCTGTTAATTAAACAATACATATTGTTTTATCATAATTACAGCAGGCAGGAGATGAAGAAATATGGTCTCATTAAAATGGAAGATTTACATTAGTTATACATTAATTTCACACATTTATTTGCACATTTATTTAAAGAGATTGAGTGATATGTAACGTCACTTGGTTCACTACAGCCTTCACTTAAGAACATACTGTATATTTGGAAGGAGAATAAAAAAAAAAAAAGAGACAGAGAGAAAACCAGACTCATGAAAATAGGAGTGAGTGATTTCCGCTGAAAAACTTTCCTATGGCTGCTCAGCATGTTTCCATATGTCGTTGTCGCCATTATTATCATGTCTGCTCCGGTACGAAGGCACAGACTGCCGGCTTTCGTCACTGCGGCTGTACCTCTTAGGTGAGAGTGAGCGAGAGAGCAGTGTTAACTTCTGTCAAGGCTCTTTGAATCAAGAAAAGGAGAACGAGACAGGGAGAGGGGAAAGGCTTCTTCTCGACTACTTGTAGTAATCCTGTCTTTGTATGACGCTAATCATATGTAAATCCGCGTTGTAAAGTGATTTGGTTTTCCTCGTGTTTGAAATAATTACACAGGCTGCGCTTATGGAGGAAAACCTCTTCAGTTTCAATTGGTACATGGCTTTTCTGTTGTCACTGCAGAGGAGTATACAGGCTGGTGTCTTAATCCACCAGACCTGCTTGTTTACCAACAACAAGAGAATAATATCATTGTCATTGTCAGACACACTTATTGTTCATTTGACTCAATCAGGTTTGGGAAGGTTACTTTGAAGATGTAGTTCAATGCAGAATACTGATTACCTGCTTAATACCAGTTTATTTCAACTCCACTTTCTGATTACTTTTCCACTTACTTCAGAACTGCTCTTTAAAATAAATAGAAGACATTTTTATCTGAGAACATGGCACTGTATACGACTAAATAAATCAAACCATGCATGAATACTAACACAGCTCACATAATAAATGAGACACTTCCTGATCCAAAGAGCAGAGACAGCTGTTGATGATGGGTTCAGTAAAGATTTTTTTTTTTTTTTGTAAAATAAATGGAGCAAAGTTTGGTTTTATTCCAAAAGTCATTTGATATGACATGTCTGTTAACCTTTTATATACAAACGTTTGACATAATGCACCTTTGTGGTGCTGGATGTTGTTGATCAGCTCGCGATTGGCCACTGCCATTAATCCTTGTGTATTTCAGTTCTTTGTGACACCGACATATTTGTGGTTTAAATGACTTCTGATTTATGTGTTCTTGTGTTTGCAAACGGGCTGCTTCAAATTGCCCGTTGCAGGTTGAAGTGAAGTGTTTTGAATTTAATTGAAATTACTGAATAAATTACAGTGAAATTCATATTTTTAACCCCTGTTTTAAAGTGCCAGTACATTGGACAAAATTATTAGAAATCAGAGCAAATTGATAGAATATGAGCACATAAATGGGATGTGAACACACAACATTAAAAAAACAAGAAAATCCATCTCACCCACACAACACTGAGTGTGTGAGCAGATGGGACAGTGTGTAAATAACTGTTCACAGTTAAATCTGTCACATTGAACATGGAGAGTATAAGAATTCATTTAAATGGAAAAAATATACAATAATGAGAGGCAAGGCAGCCAACGGGTCATTTGTCTGTGATGCCGCTGTGGGTTTGTCTCCTCTGCCAGCTCTGCAAAAAGAGAGTGTGTGTGTGTGTGTGTGTGTGTGTGTGTGTATTAGTATGTGTTTAGGTGTGCTTTGGTCGTGCCTGGCCAACAGAGGAGAAAAGTTTTGTGAGCATGTGTATGTTAAAGTAATCCTATCCTATCTATGCATAACTGTTTGTGTGCGTGTGTGTGTGTGCACGCGCAGGTTTGTGCTTGTGTGCGAGTGGCATGTGTTTCCAGACTGTGAATTGTTTCATGGGGGGACCGTATTAGATGTAACACCCGTGGTCTGAAGTCGACAGGATCCTTTTACACCTTGCGATTAGAGAGCCGGCTTTTACATGGAGTTGTATTTGTGTGTGTGTGTGTGTGTGTGTGTGTGTGTGTGTGTGTGTTTCTGAGCATGATTGTATACATACACAATACACAAAAAAGAAATTAAACAGAGAGAGGGAGATGGGAAGATTCAAGAGAGATAAAAATATACAGCAAGGAGGCAAATAAGGAGAAGAGATGAAGAAGAAACAAAGGAGGACGAAAGGGAAATAGTAGCACAGAAAGGCAGAATACAAATGAAGATGATGTCCAGAAAATTTAAACTAGAAGAAAAACTCATGAAAGAAAAGGAGAACAGAGAGCGAGATAAATAAAAGAAGACACCAAGATGTGAATGAGAATGAAACAAGAGAAGAGACATGTCTGCAGCAAGAAGTCAATCAGGAGCAAAGTGATGAACAGAAGAGGAGCGATGGCGAGGAAAAAGATTCAATAGCTCATCAGCTGGCTGTATATCATCACATTTTGCCAGAATAACATAATAGGGAGAGAGGAGGAGCAGGAGGAGGAGGAGGAGGAGGCGCAAAGAAAGAAAGTTGCTGAAATGTGTACGGTTTATCCAGACAAGGACATATTTTAATAGCCACCTCTGAATCCTGCCCTATATACCTTTCTCTATCCCCAGGACACACATACTGTACAACTATGCACACACACACACACACACACACACACACATACACACGGAAAGGGTAGATGTTATAAGGGTGACAGTATAAAACAGAGGATGGGGGATCGAGGGAGGGCATGAAGAGAAGGAATCCAGAGATTGTGTGTGGGGTTGTGTCAGCGGTGTAAGGATGGCAGGAGGGGGAAGCCAAGTTCATACACACACACACACACACACACACACACACACACACACACACACACACACACACTCAGGGTGTGGCTTTTATTTACCTGTGAGAAAAAGGCTTATCTCGCCCACAGCTGTGAGGCTAAAGAGAGGTCTGACCTCACCTCCTCTGCACTCTTTTTCTTCTCCTCCTCCTCTCTTTTCACCTGTGGCTTGTGTGTGTCTGAGTGTGTGCGTTTGCTTAGTAACACACCGAGGGCTCTAGCCTGTGACCTGGAGCACATGGCACGTAGAAATGATTCACAATCTTCTCTGTGTGGCGCTGTTGAAAGGTTTTGTCTTTTAGAACTTTGTTCAAGGAGAAAAGATTTCAGTCCACAGACGAGCGGACGATGGAAATGTTGCGACTAAAGCGACGGAAAAATACAGGTTCTACTTGTGCGCCGTCTTCGGTTTAAGTTTAGTTATTTCTTGTTTCATGTTGGAAGAGTTTCTCCTCATGTGTCGTGTTTTGTTCTGCTTCATCCCTTTGTCTCTTTCCCACTCGTGTGATTGCAGATTAGCTTCATCTGTCCCTCGTTAGTCTTCCCCCCGTGTATTTAGTCAGTGTGCTTTCCCTCTTCAAGGTGTCAGGTTGTCTGTGTTTGTCCTGCATTTGTTTCCAGCCTGTTTGTTTTTTCTGGTTATTAAAGCTCTCTTTTTCCTGAATTTGCGGCTTTTTGAGCTGTCAAACGTAATAACTTTGCCACCAGACTTCCTCCTTTGCTCCTGTCATGATTACAACAGACTATAGAAGATTTGTCGCTAGACACAAACATATATTTGTTGTGTTTTGGACACTTACTGAAAAAACTGATGCTGTCTTTCATTTTGGGAGGATATCTTCATGTGTTTATGACAGATGTGTTTTGCCCCTGAAAGTCTTTATTTTCATGCCTCTTTTAACCCTTCTAAGCTACTTTGAAGGCTGCATGTCAATGGACCCTGTCAGGCACCTGAACGTGTGACTTATGATTCTAACAAGAAGAAAACCAACACATTTTTCACTCTCAATGAAAATGTGCAGGTTTTAATTTAGACCTTAAATGGCTCAGTGTCACAGTGTGTCGTGTAGTGTGAAATTCTGTTTTTACACCACACAAAAGTGATGCACCGTAGCTTTAAAGAAAATTACATTTCGTTAGGTGTATTTCTGAGTGGCAAAGTCTAGTTGGTAAAACGCCACCGTGTTTGAACACGGCTTTACAAATGCGTAGCAAAATGAAAAAGAAAAAATATAAAGAAGAATGTGATCCAGAAAACAATGAAAGAAAACAGATAATTGCTTCAGCCCTGCAAGTGTTGAGTACTGTCCACTCTGTCACTCCTCTTCTGTGTCGCCTTTATTCCCTTTCTTTCCTTTCATGTTTCTCTCTCTCTGTCTGACTGTGGGAGCAATTGTGTGGCCGGCAGTGACAGATGTGCTGTATCGCTGCTTCTCTGCATGAAAGGAGAAAAAAAAGTCATGTCTTGTCCTCCACATGTCTGCTCTCTTTTTAGAGCTACTGAGGTCTTGGCCCCATTACACTGATTTACACACACGCTCTCCCTTTCTGTCTCTCTCTGTGTGTCTCTCCAAGTTAATAGCAGAATGCAGATGAGCACTTTTTCACAAGGAGCCGGCTGACTGCGTGAAGCATATATATGTGTGTGAGTGCGAGTGTGTGCGTGTGCAGTCCTTCTGGCCGAGGGGATGAGAGGGTAGTGACAGGGGTCTTGACATGCTAAAGAGGCAGAGTAAATGGGTTTTTCTAAAGCAGTAGAGGAAATATCACCGTTTTATACCAGGCCAATTTATGTCCCCTTATCTCTTCCTCAAACATGTCACTTTAGCTACTGCTGAATGGTAATTACCACTCTCTCAACACTCAGTCACTCTCTAGCACACACACATGCACACATACACGTACGCACGTACACATACACACTTAGAGAAATAGACACGTATTTAAGAACACATTCAAGTGCACACACGTGGGCCATATGAATAAGTACACTCATGCACATTCAGGGTAGATAAATGTTCCCTGTGCATGAAACACATACATACCTTTTGGGATTACACACACACACACACACACACACACACACACACACACACACACTAATCGTTGTGCAAAAAAACATACAGGCACACTATTACTGTTTGGAAAATAGGCAGGTATTTGGACAGATACTAATGTTTTAAGGTTCATCCGTGTGTGTGTGTGTGTGTGTGTGTGTGTGTGTGTGTGTGTGTTGCAGACATGCTGTGAGGCCTGCTTCATGCGCTTCAGATGGCCTCACCAATCCGTTAATCCACATAAATAGCCATTCATGACAGAGACACACACACACACACACACACACACACACACACACACACACACACTCACAAGGCATAAATAGCCATTTATGTTCATCTCATTCTAATTCTGATGGCCCTCCCTACCCTATAAACTGTCTCAGGAATTGGATCGCCCTAGGCAGATTATGATTATGGTTATCAAAAAATCACATCACAGATTGCCTCGGCGCTCTCTCTTCCTCTTTGTTTTTTGTTTTTTTTGTTTTTTTTTCCTCTACCTCTCTCTGTGTATGTTTGTGCTCTTACAGAAACCTTTCGCGTCAACTGCTAACTGGAGGAAAATACAGTATCAGATTTGACCAGGTTTTATACATTCACCAGTGAGGCGGATCGCTACGTGACGATTTCTAATTAAATGTGCTCTCATATAGTCATATATGCAAAAGACACCCTAAACTCTGACAGTGGTTAATAGATGGAATTAGCCTGGGAATGGAAATGCTAACTTCGCAGATGACAGACGACACAGCACTGCTCTAAAGGTCTGAGGTTTGGGCTTATTCTACCAATGCATGACACCAGGAGAAGCATCTTCTCTTGCTTTTCACACAACAGATGAGCTAGTGTCTTCATTAGCAGCAGGCCAGGTTAATACCGAACACAGCTGATGCTGTACTCACCTGCCAGTGACCCACTACAGCAGTCATGTTGGCCATGTGTTTAACATGGCGTAGGATGCACCACAGATCTTGAATGGATGGAACAGCCACTCACCAACAATCAATAATTTTGAGCGGTTATTAAGCGCAGCATTAGCAGCGCTAACGTCAGGTACCCTGGAGTGTGTGGTAATGCTGCTTCATTAACTCTTAACTAAAAGCCCACATAACAAACCAATAGGAACCTCTGCTTCACTATCAAATGGTTTGCCCACATTAGTGAATATCAAGCTTATCACTGAGTGTAGTGATCAACAACTCACCTATCCACCACTTTGAGCTGCTCAGCTGGATATACAGTACGCAATCTCACACTGGAAATAAACATTTCTGAATATTCAGCCAGTATAAATATATTCAATCATGATTTCCAGAAAAAAAAAAAACTTGTAGAAAACCTGTGTAACCTTTGCTTTGGGTCTGGGCCTGGCCTGCAACAGCTTGCATTCTTCAGTTTGGACAAATTCTTCACTGACGTGTTAGCATGTCTCTGTGTGTCAGTGTGTATTTGTGTCTGTGTGTGACAGTGTGTTTGGATCTGTCTGTGCATAAGAATGCCTGAGTGTGTGTTGAATAAATTCTATGAGTGTGTGTGTGCGTGTGTGTGTGTGTGTAGTCGTGGCCCGTGGTAGTGTGTGCCCCTCCTGACCTTGAGAACAGAGCGCTGGGTTGTCAGTCTGAGAGCTATAGCTAATGCTAATGCAGAGAGAATAGCCCCATAAAGTGCAGCTCTCTCATCCACTGCGGTTTGAAGTCTTTCACTTACTGGGCGGAAGAGCTATCCGATGTCTCTTTTTGTTTCATTCAATATCTTTCTCTCACTCTTTATTCCCCGTCTTCCTGTAACTTTGTTGAATGTCTCTTTTCTCTCTGTCTTCTTCAGTTTCAATCCATGTCTCTGTATAATCTCTCTTTTGTCTTTCTGTCTGTGTCTTTCTTTTGTTTCCTCTATCTGTCCTCCTTTGACCCTGTTGAGTCTCTCCTCCTTTCCTTCTCTGTTTTACTTTTTAAGCCTAACTTTCTATGAAACGTCTTACATGGGCACGCCTTGTGTGACACCTGCAATGGACTATTACAAACGCTGTGAGTGTTTGCGTCTGTCTGTCTACCTGCCCCCGTTGCCTTATGTCCTTCTGGCTCGCCACATAACTCCATTAACTGCCTGTCTCTGTCCCCATATGCTACCAAGAAAAAAATGTCAATTTTGCTCTGACCTCCTTCATTCTCCTCTTTGTGTCCCATTCAGTCTCTTCTTCCGCTGTTTTAAACTCAGTCTCCCTCATTTTATATCTCCCCCTTTATTCTAACTGCTTTTCTCATCCGTCCTCACCTCTCTTACAGTGTTTTATTACACGTCATATTCTTCACAAGCCTTCTCTCATTTCCGGGTCCACAAAGAAAATATTTCAATTCACTCTTATTCTTGAATTCTTCTTGGCTTCATTCTTCCTTTATTTGTCTCTGTCTCTGTGTCTCTTGTTACTCTGCTGTAATTGTTCTTTTCTGCTTTGTGTTATTTCTGCTGGTCTTTTACACTGTTTGACACTCAGAGGCACAATACAGACTTCAGAATAGAGGAACTGTAGAATTAAACTACAGCTGTATACCCATTGAGCACTGGCCTGCAAGGAGGAGGAGAGAGACAGTAATAGAATATCAGGGAGAAAGAAGGAGCGAAGATGCCATATTGTGAGTGGGTATGCCCAGCAATCCTGTTAGAGACTATGTCTATACTCTCATTCTGTTTGATTGTATTTTCCGAGCAGCCAGAGTGTCTTTCACTGAGAAACTCAAAATTTAATTTGGGCCCATTGTTTAGTCTGCTTCAAATCCACAATCCTTAATTGTATGAAATGTGCTAAAGCCGTGATCCGTGATTGTGCGAGCGAGTCAAATTATCTGGTCTGACCTGGCTTGGTTTTGTAAGGGCTGAACTCCATCTACAGAAATAAAAAGGAGACTTGAGGCGCGCGTGTGTATCATTAAATGCAGCTATTATGGTGAGATAATACTATTGGCACTCATGTGGTGTCTGCATATTGTGCATTGCTATGAGCCTGTAAGTCAGGCTCAGTCAAGCAATGATAACTTTGGAGTGACATTGAACAGAATCTGTATAAAACTCATGAAAGTGCCTGTTGGTTTTTGATATCCTATTAAATCTGATATCATTAATTAATTTGACTTATTGTTGTTTTCTAAAGGCAATTTACAGCATTTCTGCTGTGACAGATAGTGTTGAGTGGGGAGTGTTGGCGGGAGGAGAGAGGGTGTGGCATGCATTTAAAAGCTGTGAGGCTTTCAAACTCATGATGTTCCAGTTTTATGGCACCTGTCTCCTGATCAAGAAAACTCTCACATAACTGACACTTCCACTTTACAACACAGAGAAACAAAGGAAATGTGCCCACTAAATTTGATTATACAATTGCCAACAATTTGGACTTTTTTGAATTTAAAAAATGTCTGTAATTTATTTCCGTCTGTGCGTGTGCAGATATGAGTTCAGGGTCTGACTATTAAACTATTAAAGTAGCCATTGTGGCCCATTTTGCTGTTATAACTGCATTGTGTGTGTGTGTGTGTGTGTGTGTGTGTGTGTGTGTGTGTGTGTGTGTGTCTTGACGTGATGATAGTGGACAAAGTGCTGGGAGCTTGAGCTGTCAACCTGTCACACACTGACAGATATGCTGCTCGTACACCGTCCAGGCAACGCCACATGGATGCACATATTGCATATGTGTGTGTGTGTGTGTGTGTGTGTGTGTGTGTGTGTGTGTGTGTGTGTGTGTGCGCCTGTGCGTGTTGGTCACATGCAGTCCAGGCATTGCCAGAATACCCAGGCACGTACTTTATACCCAAACTTCTGTGTGTGTGTCAGAGCAAGAAAACCCGGTGACAGATAAGGCCTTTGATACATCATCTTTTACATTTTTTTTTCCACTGCTTTTCCACTTTACTTGACCTGATGCTCGACAAAGACAGAAAACAGAGGAGCGACAGAGATGGAGAGAAGAAGGGAGAGGGTAAAACATGACAGAGGTCATGAAATTATAACCTAGAAACGTCTTTTCTGTCAGTCTGATTAACCAAAATTAACTTTATATTTGTATTTCGCCCAGATTTTCATTGTTTTTTTCCATTAATTAACATGTCTTCTGATGTTCTGATCTGTTAGAGCCACCATGGACACAGCAAATCCATTCAGTACTTATACACACACACACACACACACACACATGTCCCTGATCTCATGTTCAGTATGTCCAGTAGGCTGACAACACGCTGGTTTCCCTTTGGCTGAACCCTCAGAGCTGAGCATTCTGGGTAGAGCCAGGATTACCAACCATCCGGGAGTGTGAGAGTATATGTGTGTGTGATGTGTGTGTGTGTGAAAGAGAGAGATCATGCATGTGTGAACACCTATTTTTATCAGTGTTCATCGTTGCATTGTCACATCTTCTTGCACGAGAATATTCATGTGTCTATTTTCTATTCCTGGTCATTATAAGAGAATGTTTGTGTGTGTGTGTCCGTGTGTTAGTGTGTTTGCGTATGATATTCTGACTACGTGTGTGTGTGCGCGCTGGCAGAACAGATGGCATCGGGCTGAGAGACCCAGTGTGAGGTGAGACGTCTCCCACTGAACTCTTAGGCACACACACACATTTGCAAAGATCCATCATTAATATCATTACCATAATACTCTCAGCGCGACGCAGCCTGTCTGTCACAAATATGATCACTCCTATCATTCTCACTGTTACACTGTAATTATTTAACTACCTTAGTGTAAGGAATCATCTGTGCCTTCATTTGTATCTGCCACAGCGTTGTAAAAATAACTTGTTATTATCATTCATAATTGCCCTTTTTTCTATAATTAATCACTTATGCTGCTTCGTCACAGTGTTTTTAATAGTTGAAGATGATTTGCCATCAGCCTGCCTGAAGAAATGACCAAATATAGAGAGTTTTTAAATACAAATACATACAGGTAGTGCAGATTATTCCAAATATATATATATATATATATATATATATATATATATATATATATATATATATATATATATATATATATATATATA